>NC_082395.1:2022793-2026106 GCF_031168955.1 Gadus macrocephalus | reverse complement strand
TATATATGTGTGTGTGTGTGTGTGTGTGTGTGTGTGTGTATTTATGTATATATGTGTGTTTATGTATTTATATATAAATGTATGTATATATGTGTGTATATATACTGTTTATGCTAGGAAGGAATATGGTTTAAAAGCATATGGTGTAAATAGATTTCTGATTTAAAAACCAGTGTAGATCATTCTGGTCCTGTGTTCCCCAGGTGTGCTCACCAGTAGATCATTCTGGTCCTGTGTTCCCCAGGTGTGGTCACCAGTAGATCATTCTGGTCCTGTGTTCCCCAGGTGTGGTCACCAGTAGATCATTCTGGTCAGGTGTGGTCACCAGCTACGGGGTGTGGCTGGACGGGGAGCTCCTGCTGAACTCCAGCTCCTCCCAGACCTCCTTCGTGG
Organism: Gadus macrocephalus; assembly: GCF_031168955.1. NCBI lineage: Eukaryota > Metazoa > Chordata > Actinopteri > Gadiformes > Gadidae > Gadus > Gadus macrocephalus. Next base: position 2,025,713 of record NC_082395.1, on the reverse strand, counting down.
TGGAGGGTCTCTCCCCCTGGAGCCTGCACACGCTGGGGCTGCAGGCCTGCACCGCCCAGGGCTGTGGAAGGGGACCCCCGGTGAGTAGGGACCCCGAGGGCATCCCATCACAGTCCATGTTAAAGAGACACCCAGGCACTGGGACACATGTGAAGGCTGGTGTACCACCGTCTCCCATCAACACACACAGAAACACACACACATGTAAAAGTGTGTGTGTGTGTGTGTGTGTGTGTGTGCACGCATTCCTGGGTGTGTGTATGTGTTGTTTAGGCTGTGTGTGTGTGTGTTTGTGTGTGTGCATAGATCCATGCAGGAGTGTGAGGGTCGCCCCATACCATTTAACAGGGGACTCGTCATGTCATGTTTTACAATCCAAATGGGGACCATCTTTTATATTTTCCCATGTAAACGCACTGAAAGAAGCAACAGTTGCAGTTGGCAAACACTCATTGAGTGAAACAAGAGGCACAGACAGCGCCCTTGCTGCAGTGAATGGAGTCCCCTCTTTGATATGTAAATATCGCTTAAGTATTTAAGTCCCCTCTTGGCAACTTCTTTAAAAGAAATTAAAAAAACACATTTGAAGTTATATTATGACAAAATAACTTAAAACTAAACTCTGTATTATGTTTTAGTATTTTTTAAATGACCAGAAATAGAGGTCTACACTTGGTCGATGAAAACCGATAGTCCCCTGTTGGTATGGTAAACGTGTATGTGTGTGCGCGTGTGTGTGGTTTTGGCTGTGTGTGTGTGTGAGACTATGTGTGTGTTGTGTGTGCGTGTGTATGCGATTGGGTGTGGTTTAGGCTGTGTGTGTGTGCGAGTTTGTATGTGTGCCCCTGTGTGTGTGTGTGTGTGTGTGTGTGTGTGTGTGTGTGTGTGTGTGTGTGTGTGTGTGTGTGTGTGTGTGTGTGCCCCTGTTTGTGTGTGTGTGTGTGTGTGTGTGTGTGTATGTGTGCCCCTGTGTGTTTGTGTGTGTGTGTTTGCTCCTGTGTGTGTGTGTGTTTGTTCATGTGTGCTCCTGTGTGTGTGTGTGCGTATGTGTGCTCCTGTGTGTGTGTGTGTGTGTTTACGTGTGCTCCTGTGTGTGTTCATGTGTGCCCCTGTGTGTGTGTGTGTGCGTATGTGTGCTCCTGTGTGTGTGCGTGTGTTCATGTGTGTGTGTGTGTGTGTTCATGTGTGTGTGTGTGTGTTCATGTGTGCTCCTGTATGTGTGTGTGTGCTCCTGTGTGTGTGTGTGTGTGTTCATGTGTGCTCCTGTGTGTGTGTGTGTGTGTGTGTGTGTGTGTGTGTGCGTATGTGTGCTCCTGTGTGTGTGTGTGTTTACGTGTGCTCCTGTATGTGTGTGTGTGTTCATGTGTGCTCCTGTATGTGTGTGTGTGCTCCTGTGTGCTCCTGTGTGTGTGTGTGTGTGTTCATGTGTGCTCCTGTATGTGTGTGTGTGTTCATGTGTGCTCCTGTGTGTGTGTGTGTGTGTTCATGTGTTCATGTGTGCCCCTGTGTGTGTGTGTGTGTGTATGTGTGCTCCTGTGTGTGTGTGTGTTCATGTGTGCTCCTGTGTGTGTGTCTCTCAGAGGGAGCGTGTCTGTGTCACCGGGCTTCATAAAGGTGATCGATCCTCGCTGCTCAATAACAAGGGTTGGCGTGGCGACGCTGACATTTGGTAGCAAATGCCACTCGGCGGCGGGCGACGCCCCTAATGCGAGGCCACACGCTTTGGGCGTTTTTCCAATAGCGGCGCCGCGTTTAGTCGGACGCACACGGGAACCGCTGACACAGCCCGACACGGGACAGAGGGGGGAGGAAGGGAGGAGGGGGAGAGGACAGAGGGCGGAGGAGGGGGAGGAGAGGGGACAGAAGGAAGGGAGGAGGGGGAGAGGAGAGGGGACAGAGGGGGAGGGAGGAGGGGGAGAGGACAGAGGGGGGAGGAGGGGGGAGGAGAGGGGACAGAAGGAAGGGAGGAGGGGAGAGGAGAGGGGACAGAGGGGGAGGGAGGAGGGGGAGAGGACAGAGGGGGGAGGAGGGGGGGAGGAGAGGGGACAGAAGGAAGGGAGGAGGGGAGAGGAGAGGGGACAGAGGGGGGAGGGAGGAGGGGGAGGGGACAGAGGGACTAGAGGAGGAGAGGAAGGGGAGAGGAGAGGGGACAGAGGGGGAGGGAGAAGAGGAAGAGGGGGTCTGGAGGGGGGAGAGAACGAGGGAGTGGACAGGGACTCGAGGAGGAGAGGAAGAGGAAGAGAGGGTCTGGAGGGGGGAGAGAACGAGGGAGTGGACAGGGACTCGAGGAGGAGAGGAAGAGGAAGAGAGGGTCTGGAGGGGGGAGAGGGGTGAGGGAGGTTAGAGAGAGGGGCAGAAGAGCAGAGGGACAGGGGAGAGATCAGTGGTCAGAGGAGAGGCGTTGTGGTGGAGAGGAGGAAGGGGCGGGGGCTGTGTGGGGGGCAAAGCGAGGTTAGGAGGAAGGAGAGGGAGGGAAACGCTGAAGAGAAGGAGATCAGAATACTATCAGGGTGGGTTAATCAGCTCCAATCAACACCTGCCGGTGAGCAGTTCCTGTTGAGCGTACTCGCTCTGCTACACGCTAACTGATTAGCGGTAGCCCGCTCGCTGCTATGAATCAGGAGTCATCCGGTTCGTACGCACAGAACATTCTGGTGGAAGCATGGTTTGCTAGAATAGATCGTCAAATATTGACAGCTTATGTCCGCAATCTCCTGCGACACCGAGTGCAAATCAGGGGACCCCAAGGGGACCCCCGACCCAAGATTGGGAATCACTGCTAAGATCCAGCAGAGCAGTAGTGTGTGTGCGTGTGTGTGTGTCTTTGGGGTTGTGTGTGTGTGTGTGTGTGTGTGTGTGTGTGTGTGTGTGTGTGTGTGTGTGTGTCTTTATTCATCAATACACTTCTGGCTTTGCCTTT
>NC_082395.1:2015293-2017793 GCF_031168955.1 Gadus macrocephalus | reverse complement strand
GGGCGCCTGGGGATTATCCTCCCGCTCCCTCTTAGGTCGCCGCATTCTTCATAAGTCACCAATTTAGAAGGTGATTAATTCTATTAATAAAGACGCGTCCGCGGCCGCGGCGCCTCCAGCTGCTCCGGTTAGCCGCCACAAACCGCCGCCTCCCGCCTCGACTGCGACCCCGGCGTTTTGGCGTTGTTCGAAATGCGATCCTGTTTTTATTTTTAACCTTGCCGACGCTGAGATATGGATTCGTTAATGCTGGGGTGTCTTTGTTAATTTTAGAATGAGTGATGAGAGGGAAATAATTGTGGAGTGCACGCACACGCCGGCGGCGTGGGGGGCTGCTTCGTCCCCTCCACCGTCCGGGGGTTCATTTGGATGTGTGTCTTCTGATGTTATTATTGTTGTGGTCCTTCTTGTCCTCCGAGCTGTTTGCTGTCGTCCTGGAAGACTGATGGGTCCCCAGAGGGGCGGGGCCTCTGGGCCTGCACGCATGCAGATGTCCAGACACACACACGCACACACACACACACACACACACACGCGCACACAGACTCACACTGATCCCTGTGACCATTCCCACAGATCATGTACAGAGTGTGTATCGCAGCCCTCATGTTTCGGCGTGTGACTGAGTGAGTGCCAGTGAGTGAGAGCATCGGGCCTCCTGGGTTTGTGTCGGTGGGGGAGGGAGCGACGGAGGGGATAACCTCCAGAAGACGAGGTGTCTTTAGTAATCAGAGTCCGTGGCGGTGAAGCCCGAGTGTGGCTGATTGGCCAAGGGTCCCTCTCCACGTCCTGAGGGCCTCCTCTCGCCCCACCGTCTCTCCGCTCGGCGGCCCACTCTCCTCCACAGCCCTTCCTCTTTGTTTGGTTCGTTCTGTTTACACTACACGTTACCCCCCCCCCCCCCCCCCACCCCCCAAACCCCAAACCCACGTCGAGGGGGTGTCTCGACGCTCAAATCAAGATGTGTTGGGGCTGATTTCCCTCCGCCGGCAGCGGGCTCCGGTGCTCAGCTGAAGACGAGGACGGGGTAATCATGCAGTGTGGGACCCTGAGAGGACTTGGTGTGGGCCTCAGGGGCCGGTAGGGTGTGTGGGGCCCCTCAGCCTGGAGTGGGGGGGGGGGGCGCGCCTCCTCTCGTAGGCACACAGTTTGTGTGTGTTTGTGGTCAGTGGGTGACCACGATGTCGGTCAATTTGTTTTCTTTGTTTGTGTCCACACTTTGTCCTTTTCCTTCTCTCATCCACTCACTCTGCCTTCCTCGTTCATTGCCTTCGTCCCGCCCTGCCTCTCTGTATCATTCTGTTCACGCTCCCTTTCTTTCTTTGTCCCTTCTTCCTTCGTGTCCCTCTGTCTGTCCTCCTGCCCGTCCATCCGTCCGTCTTCGTGTCGGTCGTGGCTGCCTGTCTCCTCCTCCCGGTCTCGTCTCCCGTCCCCCCCCAGCCCCTGACGGGATATCCGCCCCCCGGTTGGCTGAGTCCAGCCCCGCCCGTCTGAACGTGAGCTGGGCCCCCCCGGAGCGAGCCAACGGGCCCGGACCCCTGCTCTACGACCTGCGCATGAAGGCGGCGCCCGACGCACAGGAAGTGAGGTAGGGGAGGAGGGAGGAACATACGCACACTCACGGACGCATGCACACACACACACACACACAGACACGCGCATGCACGCACGCACGCACATGCACGCACATGCACGCACGCACGCACGCACACACACACACGCACACACACACACACACACACACACACACAGACACACAGACACACAGACACATGCAAACACGCACATACACACACGCAAACACGCACAGAAACACGCACACACACACACACACACACACACAGAAACACACACACAGACACACACACACACGCCCGATAATGAATTCACAGATGGAGATGAGCACACGTCCGTAGACAGAGGGCCGCGGTGCACTGACAGCGACGTGCACGTATTAAATGCATCCCTAGCACGCCTGAAAAGGTGTGACATCCATATGTATCGTGTGTTGACGCCAAATGATGAACGCACACTTGTCACACACACGCACACACACACCTACACGTACCATCCATGCATTCAACAGCAGCTGCGAGTACGTCAAAGACAAAAAATACAGACAGGGGGACCCCCCCCCAAAATAAGATGGGGAGACGGGGGACAGGAGGCCAGGAGAGCCCCCCAGAATGGGGGGGGGGAGAGAGAGGGGGAGAGATCAGGGGAGAGAGAGAAAGAGGGTGTGCATCTGATATGTATTCATTACATGCTTCCTGACAACAAATTGCAATTTAATCCAAGAAGAGGAGGCTCTCATTCCGCAGTAATAAATAAATGACTAGCCACATGTATTATATATCAGACAGCCCGGCCGTCCCCCGACGAGCCGCCATTGAAATCTCATTGTTTTCTGATTTATTCATTCATTCGTTCCCCTCTTCTTCCCACCTGACACTAAATGGTCAACGGTCGCTCATTTATGACAACGTCCTCTTTCTTCTCC
>NC_082395.1:2005293-2010293 GCF_031168955.1 Gadus macrocephalus | reverse complement strand
CCGGCCCCCTGTCTCACTGTCCTCCTGTCACTGTCCTCCTGTCTCTCTGTCCTCCTGTCTCTCTGTCCAACTGTCTCTCTGTCCAACTGTCTCTCTGTCCTCTTGTCTCTCTGACCTCCTGTCTCTCTGTCCACCTGTCCTCTCTGTCCTCCTGTCGCTCTGTCCACCTGTCTCTCTGTCCTCCTGTCTCTCTGTCCTCCTGTCTCTCTGTCCACCTGTCTCTCTGTCTCTCTGTCCTCCTTCCTCTCTGTCCACCTGTCTCTCTGTCTCTCTGTCCACCTTTCTCTCTGTCCTCCTGTCTCTCTCTCTCTCTCTCTCTGTCCTCCTGTCTCACTGTCCTCCTGTCCCTCTGTCCTCCTGTCTCACTGTCCTCCTGTCTCTCTGTCCTCCTGTCTCTCTGTCGCTCTGTCCACCTGTCTCTCTGTCCTCCTGGCTCTCTGTCGCTCTGTCCTCCTGTCCCTCTGTCCTCCTGTCTCACTGTCCTCCTGTCTCTCTGTCCACCTGTCTCTCTGTCTCTCCGTCCACCTGTCTCTCTGTCCTCCTGTCTCTCTGTCCTCCTGTCTCTCTGTCTCTCTCTGTCCTCCTGTCGCTCTGTCCCCCTGTCTCACCTCACTGCTAACTAAACGTAACCCTTTTTCTTGTCACTGATTCACATATTCTAGATTTCATATGAATATGAACAATCTAGTGATTCTCTGATTTAAAATACTGGACCGGTTGAGCTCCTGACCGATGATGTATCAGACACAAACAGAACAAGGTCATTATCCGTAGGAGGAAGATTTAAGTTTCGTGGTCTTCTATTTTATTTGCCGATTTCTATTAATTTCCCCCCAAAAAGAAAAATGCAACAGAAGAACCAGATTATTATGAGCATGCACAGCGCAGTTTAGCTATGTAAATGTCTAATCCGTTTAATGCATGCACTGAAAATATTACCATGATAATAGAATACATACGACAAGAAGGAGAGCTTTGAATGGGACGGGATATAAGCCCATGAAAGAAGGAACGCAACTGCAGCCAGATTGGATTTGCATCCCAATGTTGATGTGTAATTTGCCAGCCTAAAGCTCTTGTCCTCTCCTCCTCCTCCTCCATCTCCTTAGGTGATGACAGAGCAGGCTCCATCCCGTTCTACCACCCCCCCCCCCCCCCAGTATTAAACAGCACTAGTTCAGCTCAGGCTTTTTCAATCACTTTAAGTGAGCCAATCTATTCCGATAAGACGCAGTATTATGTTGGTTATGTTATGTAATTGTTTTTCTTTTGTAGTTTAGAAAAACATGTGCTTCTACATTATTTCTGGAATTTTATTGCACAAACACACAATCACGTGTGTGCACAGACACACACACACACACACAGACAGACACATACAGACACACAAACATGTGCACACACACACACACACACCTATGCATACATTGCCCATGCAGCCATCAGGATGGGGAAATGCTAATGTTTGGGTGGGCATGGAGCTATTTATCCGGTGGGATTTGATCCCTTCAGGGCCCTATCCCCTTAGCGTGGTCTGCCCGTGTGTCGCAGGCTTTAACCTTGTGAGGCCCGCGGGTTCCTCTGTATTAAATGCTGTGTGTTCACAGTGATGTGTATTTTAATAACATGAAAGCCTTATGAACGCACTCCTCTGTTCTTGTAGGTTTCTTTACACGTTTTCATTGCTTTACCTTCTCTCCCTCCTCTCCCCCTCTCCCTCCTCTCATTCCTCTTCCTCCTCTCTCTCCTCCTCCTCCTCCTCTCCTCCTCTCTCTCCTCCTCCTCCTCCTCTCTTTTCTCTCCTCCCCTCCCTCCTCTCTCTCTTCATGTATTGATATAAAGAACCGGTTCCACCGATAGAAAATAAAAAAAACCCACAGGTGATGAATCAAGAGGGGTAAAAAAACCTCAAAAGAGGCAGAAAAAAAAAGATGAATAAAGGAGTCATATGAAAAGAAATGTAAATGGCCCAGAGAAGAAAGGAGGTCTTAATGACGGAAGAGACGGAAAGAGACAGACAGAGACCCTTGGCTTCCCACTCCTTTTTATCCTTCCATTAAAGTTTTATGTCTATCTTTTTAATGTAATTTGGTCCCCATGATTCCCTCTGCCGCGGCGGCGGCGGCGGCGGCGGCGGCGGCGGGCATAAACCCGGCCGCGTCGGACAGCTCGCCTGCCTCTGGTCCGCTCCCATGTTCCCGCCAGCCCGATGATCAGAGGGGGAGCGGGGCACGTCCGCACGGCGGACCAAATAAATGATCTTAGAGAAAATGGGCTTTATGTGAGCAAGAGACGGGGAAGTAAAGCGAGCGCGGAGACAGTGGACGGTGAGGAGCTAATGCCAGAACACATGGAATCCATGTTGTTTAATGAATGAGTGAGGGCATGAATAAAACAGTGTATATATTCAGCTACCTTCCCCTTCCTACACTGTCCCCCTAATACACCGTGATATTTGGGGGCTCGGCAGTGAGCCCGGTTCCCATCGTTATTTCACACATCAAGGGATGGAATATTTTATGTAAACTGTTACACTCTCTGAGCAGCTCCACGCACATTTACATATCACTTTTGGGATAGTTTTCCTATGACGCCTTGAATCGAATTACGGTTTGTCCTTAAAAGTGTATTTGAAGTGGTTCAGATGTTGAGGGGGATTCTTTTTTCCAGCCATACCTGGCTTTTAAATGGACATTTAAGTCTTCTTTTAAGTTCACACCTAAAGCACACTCTCCTCTCCTCCTAGTCTTACTATTAAGCGACACGCGTTAAGTTTTGCTTCATTGTTTTAATTTATTGTAATTTGCTTGACGTTTGCTTCAACCTTCATGAATACTTTTGAATCTTTTTAGGTCACATAATTCTTACTAGTAAGAACAATATATAGGAGCAGTTTGTGGATCACAACATAAGAGATTATCTAGTAGCAAGTCAACATTGTAGTATTCTGTAACACTTGACTATTAGGGTCTAATCGTTAGCCTTCAATTAACATTAGTTAATGCAGTAATAAGCATCGACTTACAGTGCATTAACAGTTAACATAGTTAACTAATGGGTTAGTAATCATGTGCTAATGGTGTTCATGTCAACTAGCCCAAGCCCTGTTAAATCAAGTATAAATTAACATCAACACCATTAGTAAACGATTTCTAGACCATCAGTCAACTATTAGTTTTTAGTTAGTTAATGCTTATGACTGCATCAACTAATGTTACTTAATGGTTAGCTAATGCGCCCTCATTGTAAAGTGTTTCCTCGTGTTCTGGTTAACAGACAGAGGCCTACCCTACCCCAGCTTCTGACCTTTGCCCTCTCTCTCGTTTTCTCTCCCTTTCTCTCTCTGCTCCCCTCCTTCCCACACATCCTCTCTATTAAAGCAGAAATGACATTAAATAATCTTTGTAAAAAATAAAGATATAAGGTGTGATGTAAATGCCGTGCGTATTAGCGCTGTGGCGTTAGCAGCTCACCACCAGAAAAACACCGCGTCCTCTGACTCCACGCCTTCACTCACCTTCAGGAACACACACACACACACACACACACGCGCACACACACACACACACACACACACACACACACACACACACACACACCGAACACACACACACACACACACACACACACATACACACACACACACACACACACACACGACCCTCCGCTGGGCTAAAAATAATGCCCCTCCTTCCTTGACATACACACACACACACACGGACCTGGGACAAGCCTTTGCATACGACGGCGCACACACACACACACACACCGAACACACACACACACACACACACACACACACACACACACCGAACACACACACACACACACACACACACACACACACACACACACACTCACATGCTCGCATGCATGCACCCACGTGCACGCACCCAATCCCTCCCAGTCCTTGTAGGTTGATTGTGTTATTACTATGCTAACCAAATCCTTATAAATGTGATTTAAGGCTTGGTGGCCCCACGCTCCTGTTTTAGCCTTCTGCTGCCGCGGTTTAGTGGAGGGGGGAGGGCACAGGGGGGGGGGAGGGGGGGGGAGGGAAGGGAGGAGAGGGAGAGAGGAGGGGAGGAGAGGGGAGAGAGGAGAGGAAGAGAGGAGAGGAGGAGGGAGGGGGGAGAGGGAGGGAGAGAGGAGAGGAGAGGGGGGAGGAGAGGGAGAGAGGAGGGGAAGAGGAGGGAGAGGAGAGGGAGGAGAAAGGTAGAGCAAAGGGATAAGAGAGAAGGAAAGGAGGAGAGGAAGGGAGTCAGGAGGTGTGTGTTGGAAGGGGGGGGGGGGGGTATGAGGACTGTTGCCACGGCAGCGATGCCGGCCCTGTGTGCGTTCCCTTCTTTCCAGAGAGCAGTAAAGCGTCAATAAAAAAGAAAAAAAAAAAGCATCACCTGCATCTTAAATGAAATTTCAATTGAAAAACTTAACAGCCCTTCAAATTGCAGAATTTAACACGCACCAGTAAAGGCTAAATAACAGTGTTAGAGGGGAGAAACAGGACTGGGAGAGGGAGGGAGGGTGGGAGGGAGGAGGCGAGGGGGAGGAGAGGGGAGGGGGGGTCCTGAGAGAGGGGGGGGGGGGTGCACCAAGGAGACTACGCTGTGTTAAAATTATTTACAACTTAAGGCTCTTTTCTGGATTTTCCAACTTTTTTTCTGGCTTCTCTTTGACCAATCAGAGGCCTGCTCCTCCCTCAGCTCAGCGGAGAGCGATGTGTGCTGCTTAGCGCGCCGCGAGACGCTACAGATCAGAGTCAACCCCCTCTGGTTAGAAACAACAGGGGGGGGGGGGGGGTGGGGGAGTCAGCTGCCCGAAAGATGGACCCTGGACGACGGGCAGACGGGCAGACGGGCAGACGGACAGACGGACAGACGGGCAGACAGACGGGCAGACGGGCAGACGGACAGACGGACAGACAGGCATGCCGGCAGACAGACAGACAGACAGACGGACGCGTAGACAGGGGGACGTGTAGACAGGGAGACGCGGTGAGA
>NC_082395.1:1969791-2005193 GCF_031168955.1 Gadus macrocephalus | reverse complement strand
ACACACACACAGGCGTTTATAAAAAAAACTTAATAGGGCTTATAAGGAAAACAATAATAGCAGTATCATGTTTTTTACCTGCCAGTGTTGCGTCACTGCGTTCCAGACGCCCACCTTACCAGTATGGCTGGTAGCCACCAACTGGTTCCCAATAAAGAACAGACTGTCTACTGGGACACCCAGACTGAAGACCCCTGCACAGGGACAAGTGGGGACAGAAAGGACAAAAACAAGATTCGTAAGCAATTCTCCATTCTCAATCTAGGCATTTGTACCTTCTACACGTGGTGTATAACTTATCTCTAAGCTTAACTTAGTTCGACACTTGGTGTAAACTTTGCAGTAGCAGTAAACGCGGACTGACAACACTTTTCAATGATTGTTTTAAGAATTTGTCATTCCATACAATCGTCATTTACGTGAGCTCTTGTCCCCCCTCTACTCTGTTCTCATGCACTCTAGAAGAAGATGTATTATTGACACATTGTGTAAAATCTGTGGCTATAACTTCATCCCTCAGAAATATCTCCTCCGTCTGCACCAAGGTTCAGTTCACGACGGTTAATAATGATATCACGAGTTATCCAACCAGACAGGCTGGCCGCAGTGAGACACACTTCAATGCTGTTGTCAGGTCGTTTGAGTCGCACATCCTATGCGTTCTCAAAGTACCATCAAATATTCACTTTGCAATTTACAATCAATATTTTAAATAATGTGCCAGCATTGCTGCCTTCCCAGAATATGGAAGTGAATTGAACCCTCACTTCAGACCAAGCTTACTATATGATACAATAACAGCTACATCCAATCAGTCTTGAGAAGGATCCAATTAACCAATTAAGCCGTTATTTAAGCCCATACCGATCTCATTGCCGCTGCCTCCATCTTGGATGCTCCAGAGGATGATGCTGCTCTCCGAGGCGGCTGCCACCATCTTGTCCTTGTCGCCATGGGGACCACCCACCACCTTGGCGTTGAGCGCGATGCGTTCGATGGTGGAGTCGAGGTAGGGAGAGGAGAAGACCTGCTGCCAGCCGGAGGACTCCTTGATCCTGGTGGAGGTGAGGCGCACACACACACGGGTAGAGACACACACACGGGTAGAGACGCACACACACACGGGTAGAGACGCACACACACGGGTAGAGACACACACACGGGTAGAGACGCACACACGGTTAGAGACGCACACACGGTTAGAGACACACACACACGGGTAGAGACACACACACGGGTAGAGACACACACAGTTAGAGACACACACACACGGGTAGAGACACACACACGGGTAGAGACGCACACACACGGGTAGACACACACACACGGTTAGAGACACACACACACGGTTAGAGACACACACACACGGTTAGAGACACACACACACGGTTAGAGGCGCACACACACACGGTTAGAGACACACACACACGGTTAGAGACACACACACACGGTTAGAGACACACACACACACGGTTAGAGACACACACACACACGGTTAGAGACACACACACACACGGTTAGAGACACACACACACGGTTAGAGACACACACAGTTAGAGACACACACACACACGGTTAGAGACACACACACAGTTAGAGACACCACTACACTGTTAACCCACGCAATGCCCCCACAGGCCCCCAGAAAGCAGAAAACATTACACTAAGAAGCTAAGACGATGGCCATGCTAGAAATATAACTAGTTCACTGACGAGCACTTTATTACTAAGTGTGAGTCAAAGCTGTTCAACAGCCAATCAGAGGCTGAGGACCTGTAGCAGATGACGTAGTGAGCGTATGCGGCGACGATCCAGTTGTGGTGTCCGGTTATGATCAGCACCTTCCTGGGGTCGATCACAGGCCCTGAGCATGGGCAGACACACAGAGAGACAGTCAGCTTACAATACAGTTATTATGCAAAGAAAAGCCTGCAAAGTAAACTAAAAACTCACATGCCATGGATTCCTAAACCATCTTCCTATCAGGCAGATGAAAGCGCTCTCTAAGAGCTGATGTGTCACCGTCAATAGACTCACGGCGCACGTTAAACTCAAAGGGCTCCAAACTCTGTCGGAGCGCGTTAGCCTCAGTCTTACAGCACCGCAAACCCGCGTGAGCGCGCAACACAAAGCACAGGCAGAAAGGACCCCGTGCTCCCGCCTGACTGGCCCGCCCGTCACAACACCCTCCGCTCCTCGCCTTCAATGACCTCATTCGTGCTGCTGGCGGAACATGGCTGAACACCCAGATGTTGTTACGTGATCTCTGTAAGTCAGAGGCACACTCGCCGACTCCAGGTCCCACCATGGAGAACCAGAACCACTCCAGGTCCCACCCTGGAGAACCAGAACCACTCCAGGTCCCACCCTGGAGAACCGCACGACTCCAGGTCCCACCATGGAGAACCAGAACCACTCCAGGTCCCACCATGGAGAACCACACGACTCCAGGTCCCACCCTGGAGAACCAGAACCACTCCAGGTCCCACCCTGGAGAACCAGAACCACTCCAGGTCCCACCCTGGAGAACCGCACGACTCCAGGTCCCACCCTGGAGAACCAGAACCAGAGCCCCGTGATACCCCGCGGCCCCTCCCCTCCCGCCCTGCGGCCTCCAGACACCCAGGCGCCCCGTGCACTGACCCAGGCGCCCCGTGCACTGACCCAGGCGCTGGCTGTCGTCTTCGGGATGCGGGGGGGCGGGGAGTGAGGGGTGCGTGGAGGGGCCGGTGCGGTTGAAGCCCCCCTCCGCCCCGGTGGGGGCGGGTCGGTCTTCGGGACTGGGGCCGGGCGCCGGGGAGGCGGAGCTCCACTTACGGGCCGGGACGACTGGGAAGGAAGGAACACGTGACTTGGCTGTTTTTAATAGCTTTTTTTAATAGCTAAAACCGGATGAATATTGATTACAATCTACTCTTCCATATTCTTCTTCTTCCTGGTGCTAAGCTTGTTGCCTGGAAACACTGAGGAAGTGTTCCGCTGATCAATCATTCATGTTGTTTATAATTTATTCATGCACGTTATTGAAACAGGTGTCGGCCCAGGACTCGGATTGGTCCGTTCTCTCGTTTGGCCGCTGTGATTGGTCCAGTACCTGGAGGCGGGAGGTAGCCGTGGAAGAGGACGCTGCCACAAGACGAGCGGTCGAGCTCCTCACACAGCAGCAGACGACGCACTGTGAGAGGACACGCAAACGCACACAATAAAACGCACAACAACGTCACACATGTACAACAGGCACAAACTCACAAAATACAACGCACAACAACGTCATACATGTACAAGTACACACAAACGCACACAATAAAACGCACAACGTCATACATGTACAACCGACACAAACTCACAAAATCCAACGCACAACAACGTCATACATGTACAAGTACACACAAACGCACACAATAAAACGCACAACGTCATACATGTACAACCGACACAAACTCACAAAATCCAACGCACAACAACGTCATACATGTACAAGTACACAGAAACGCACAAAACACAACGCACACCCTGGTCATACATGTACAACTACACACAAACACACAAAATATAACGCACATCCTGGTCATATATGTACAAGAAAATTACAACGCACAACCTGGTCATACATGTACAGGAACACACAAAATACAACACACACCCGGGTCATGCATGTACTGTTAAATATTACACATTCACATTTGATACATTACAATAGCACGGATTACAACAACACGCGTCTTATGTAACCATGTCATAGTTCGGTATATTTTCTGTGGTGGAAAAGGACAAGGCCTATTTATTGAAACAGGAGACTCTCCCGATGTGGACGGCCGTGGTTCTCTTACCTAGAGGAGTTATACCGTAGAACTCTGCTTCATGACGCAGAACGCTGATGGTCATCCCTCTGCCAACAGACAACACGGTGCATCATGGGAGTTCAGGAAACATAAAACCAGTATCAATCTTCGTCAGCAAATGTCTGCTGATCTTTTTAAGGGTAAGAAAGAACGAGACACATATAGTGCCTTCATGAAGATGTGACTGTAATTAATTTGGATGGTATTTATATATAACTCCAGTACTTTGAAACCAATAGTTAGAAATAAGTATTGGCATCAGAATGCCCTGTATGTTTTTGTTTTTTTCGGTAACTCTTTATTTAAGTGATCAATGTTATCAACATGTTCAGTTGTTTCCCATCATCCACCCAATAGTCTACGACGTAGTGAAGGGTTCTCACCGCAAGTCCAACTCTTTGGTTCTGAGAAAATTCAAGATGGGTGCAAAAGCGGTGGGGTCGCGATCGATGAAGATCTGGATCACAAGAGGCATTCACACGGTGACACACAATTCCTCTTTCACTTCATCTCATGAGGAACTTGATACTGTCACACAGTCTGTCTGCAAAAGGCTCAGACGTAACACGTTGGTTGTTGGGGTCGATCTACATAAAGACAATAGCTAATGAGTGAACAACAATGTTTTCCTTTATGTGTGTTTAGTTGGTTTGTGGACGTGGCCTAGGCCTGGGTTAGATGGACCGACAGACAGGGGGAGACAGATATACTTACAGCTCCAGTTTCATCCCTTAGTGTTGATATCCGGCCACTCAGCAAACTGAAACGCACACACGCACACGCACACGCACACGCACACGCACTAGTTCAACCAAGTGTTCAGCAAATTGATGTTAAGCACATTTGAAGATGTCAAATATGTGTACTGTAGTGTTTGTGTAACAATTGAATGCTTAGATCTATAGTGACTCCAGGATATATACTATGAGTGCAGATACTGACAATAAAAACAAAAGACTTAAGGACAGCTCGACGGACCAGCTGTCAGATAGGGGACTGGGCTCAGTGATTGGTTTAACACGGTAGTGATAGGGACATTACTGCCCTGTCACCACGCTGTACCCTCCAACCCTTGTTCATTTGCTTCAAGTGTTTAACAAACGTTAGACGCTGTTATTATTGTCAATGGTAACCATGACATTATTGTTGGTTTTAAAGTGAATTGACAATGCATAAAACAGGTAATAACACTGGCATTTACTGCCGTGGTTAAAGGGGTTGTTATCAAGCTATTAATGCTCTCAATATGGGGGATAGGGTGACATTCAAGTTGGGTTTATTGGTTTATCTACCGATGACATCAGGGTACAAACCTGGAGAAGAAGGAGTCCGGAACCCAGATCAACGTCTGCCTCGAGGTGCTGAACCTGCAACCACAATGACACAACCCTCAGTGATGTGATGATGGGTCATGCTGCTAACGAGGATGCTGCCCCCCTGCCCTTCATGCATTATGGGATGGAACAATAACACAACATGACCGGTATAAGTCACATCCATGAAGGCTGGTAACCGGAAGGTTTCTAGTTCGTTCCCCGGCTCCTCCTAGCTGAGTGTCGAGGGGTCCCTGAGCAAGACACCTCACCCTGACTGCTCCTGACCAGCTGGCTGTCACCCTTCGTGGCTGACACCGCCGTCGGTGTGTGAATGTGTGCATGAATGGGTGAATGTTTGGCAATATTGTAAAGAGATTTGAGTGGCCACTGGTTAGAAAAGCGCGATATAAATGCAGTCCATTTACTATTCAAGTCGAGCATGTCACCTGCATACCAGTCAGTCAACACGCCTATGCTCATCAATACATCATCACATGCAGTGATGGGTAGGTGAGCGGGTTCCAGCAGCTGTCACGCACTCCAACCTACCGAGTCCCGCCGACGTTCAGCTGGATGATCTCACCCATCCCGGGCGCCGCCGCGGGGGTCCCGTTCGAGGCCATGTCGCTCGCCCCGGTGGACTGTGTGTCCAGGTTATTATTGGTGTATTGCGCTGTAATAAAAGATGCGACTACCCAACGGTGCGGCTCTCTCTCTCTCCCCCGACCCCGGTGACGTCCCCCGCCTCACCACATCTCTCCCCCATTCCCATCAGATGTCCCGCTGAGTGCGTCCTGCTGCGGCACGGCGGGCGTTGAACCGACAACCATCTATCGAGGTGCGCACATCCAACGCGAATAATAAATTATCTCACAACACGCATTTTAACCCATCTTGCGCATTATCGGGGCAACGCGAAACAGCTGCCTCTCCCTCGCCGCGCGTCACTCACCGTGCGCCTCCCCGCTGGGTGCGCTCGGTGTGTTCACCTCCTCGTCTGACGCGGAGTGACACCGCGCATCAGAGCCGTTAAGCACCGCGACCGGACTGGATCCTGATTAAAAACACGCACACAAACGAGTCGTTTGTTTTTACGCATCCAAAATAAAGCGCTATACCCTTTTCGGTCAGTAACCTTTTTTATGTTCGATATTGCGTTTATTTCCTGCGGCCGACTCACCGCTTATTATTTTCCGTATTAAATATAGAAATACAAATATTATTATTCAGCTTATTATATTATATAATAATATAAAAATATAATAATATATTGTATAACACATTAATTACATCTAATTATATTGTTGAAATCCAACAGTTGTCTTGGTGGTTTGGTCCAACCTGCGTAGTGCTGCGCAGTACGCGGTCCTCGATGTGCGCCCTGCCACGCCCACTCCTCTCTCAGTGGTTTGGTCCAACATGCGCAGCGCTGCGCAGCACGTGGTCCTCGAGCTGCGCCCCGACCCGCCCACTCCAGCCCTGCCCCGCCAACTCGGACAGAAAGCTTCCGTTCTCCCAGGACCTGTCTCAACCCTCCCTTGGGATAGACAGTAAGTCCTGCAGGTCTCCCCTGCTCCACCCTCCCCTCACTGAGTCACCAGACAGATCTGAACGGGTGAGGGTCATTCATGGTTTTATATCTGCGTGTTTGGGAATTATTTTATAGCGTGTTGGTGTTAGCTTAGCAGGGAGAGTTAGCCAGGGTTGCCAGATTGGGCCAGATTTCCTACCCAATCTGGCAACCCTGGTGCGCGACTGGCTGTTGGAGCTTCAGGACCAGCATGTGTTTTAAAGTCCTCCCTCACCTATCGACTACAAGCAGTCCGAACCAAGGGACTTAACTCACATATCTGTTAAAAGGAGCAAAGTTTAGGGTAAAATCTGTACAATTTGTTTCTGATTTCTTGGTCGTTTGAATAGACTGCGTAGTAGGTTGCGTCGCGGATTTTCACTGTGTTTATTCTGTCTTTATTATAGGACAATTAGTCAGAGAATCATTGTCCTTCTCTTCTATTTTGACCTATTTTTTTACTTATCTTATTTACTTTCTGGTATTGTGGCTGTTGAGGCCTACGATTTTTATTCTTGGGTACTTGTACAATAAGTTGTCATTAAAGTGATTCTGATTCTGTAGTTCTTCAGTTCCGGGCTCCTGAAGCGAGGCCCGAGGCGTGGGTGTGACGACCCCCCCCCCCCCCTCCCCCCGGGTAAGCCCCATGAGGAGTGAGGAGGAGGAGACCCCCTAGTGCCTTCAGCGGACCCCCTAGTGCCTTCAGCGGCCCTGGAGAAGACTCCTCCACCAAAAGGCTGTCTGACCATGTCCGAGGGCGAGCCGAAGACCGCCGCGCCCACGAGGGGCCACAAGGTGGACCCCAAGGTCCCCGGCGCCCTGCAACCCCTGCAGGGGCCGGGCGTGACCCCCATGTCCCCCCCGGTGTCCGCCAGGGCCCCGCCCGCCACCACGGCCACGGAGGACGAGGACGAGAGCGAGGACGAGTCAGAGATCCTGGAGGAGAGTCCCTGCGGTCGCTGGCAGAAGCGCAGGGAGGAGGTGAGGGGGGCCAGGGGAACGTTAGGGGGCTTATCTGGGGGGGGGGGGGGGGGTGAGAGGTTTTAGTTGCGACACATTTTTGCAAACACCTTTGTGTCTTTCTCGCCACCCTTTGGCAGGCGTGAAGAAAGACTAACAGTCGAATAGAGTTATAGACTTGTGCAATAGACGAGAATCACACACTGCAAAACCTGTTCGGTATCGGTGAACGAAAGTTGAATTATTTCAAGATCTAATCACTGACCATTCTGCACACGTTACTTTTTAGAGGAGCCAGTTGACGTGTATTAACTAGAATTGAAACCAGTTGAGATGTTTTAAATAGAAGTGAAGTTGTCAGAATTCTAACGCAGGCAGAAATATAATTTAAATACCAGTGGTGTATAAAGTACTCAAAAGCCATACTTAAGTAAAAGTACAGATACCTTACTGGAAAATTACTTAAGTAAAAGTAAAAGTCACCTTTTAGAATAGTACTTAAGTAAAAGTATTAAAGTATCTGATCTTTACTGTACTTAAGTATCAAAAGTACTTTTCTGATATTAAATGTACTTAAGTACTGAAAGTAAAAGTACAAGTAACTGCTGTTAATAAAAAAGCAAAGGGTCAGAATTTTTAGAATAATGGAGTTTATTTCAACTAACACAAACACAATAGGCAAAACTCCACAAGGCCATAAACACTTCCGGTCCAACCTACCTCCAGGACCTCCTCACCGCTCATTTTAAATCAAGGACACTCAAACCTCCTTGCAGTGTTAAAGTGTGCTATACAAATTAAATTAATTAGGTCGTGAAGTTTCTAATTTTTTGATTGAGACCTGTATGATTTTGCTTCGATTATTGTTGTTTCCCCTTCGTTGTTGATCTTTTTTGAAAACATCCTTCCACTGCATATTGCAGTCCATTTTGCCATGATCTGGATGCTGTCGCGGAGTTACTCCAAAAAAAAATCACTGACACTGACAGATATCGTAGCCCGACCTATTATCCCGCAAGCAAGCGCTGGTACACGTTACTTAATATTGATTTTGGTGTCATCCAGGATCGCGGATTTTCGGAAAACTTAAGTCCCTGCCCAAAAAGGGTATTTAAATTAGCTTTGTAGCAAAAATGGCACATATACAGCGTATTGAAGTGTATAAGATAGTGTTGTAATACTGCGTGTACAAACCAGCCTGATACAAATAGTAGAATTTTGATAGCCCTTGCCCTCGTCCTAGCCATGCATTTGTGTGTTGACAGTCGTAGGAGTTTTGATCGACGTAGCAACAGTAACTAAGCAAGGGGGCTTTGCGAACGTGCGCTGGGACAGCTGATTCGCCAAACAGGCTCGCAGGCTGTGTTCTACCACAGTCCCCGACGTTATTCTCATATCTCTTATGATTCTTTTTTTTTTTTCTAAAGATGAGTTGATTTTGTAACGAGTAACGAAGGTTTCAAGGGAAATGTAGTGGAGTAAAAGTATCCGTTTTCTTCGCAAAATGTAGCGAAGTAAAAGTAAAAGTACAGAGAAATATAAGTAGTAAAGTAAAGTACAAATATCCAAAAAAACTACTTAAGTACAGTAACGAAGTATTTCTACTTCGCTACTATAAAACACTGTTAAATACAAAGTTAGTCCTCAAACGTGTATCTTAGTTCCCAAGGCTTAACGAGGGCTTGATACTCGCTGGTCCCCGGTTGATTTGGAACTATAACCACCATTACATGTTGTCAATCCCCAGTGGTTAACATCTGCTTCATCTCATGCAGATCAGAGAAGGCTGTCTTATGTAATATTATTAATCAGTCTTGATCTGTTTTTCTTCATTATTGAAGAAATTAAGCACTTTTTATCTAATTATATGTTACTTTCTTCAGTCTAGTCATTTCATGTGCTGGTTTGATTCAATCAAAGCAGGATGAGAACGACTGGACTAGTAAACAAAAGAGGAAGGGAGGTAACATGGAGGTCAAAACATGAGGAGATCCTCAGGGACTCTCTTTGGGGAAATGCTGACCTTTATAAATGAGGGGAGGAGAGGATTCAAGAACCAGCTAATTTAAACATCAGTAGCTAATGTTTCAATTGAGAAACTCGTATTAATCATCCTAGACTGTACAAGTATTGTTTCTTTCCTGTATTCATTGGCTAGGTTGATGTACACATGTAATTAATTCTAGATGTTTTCTAGAATTAATGACAGATATTTGTTAAGCGTATACATGTGTATATACTATGTAGAAGAGTTGAGTAGGATTAAAAAGATGCAGAGTAGTGAAATAACTTTCACTCTTTTCACTCACAACATTTTGACATATTTGTTAGATATTAATTTATCAGAGTAGTTAAACAGCCAGGCCACAACAACATACAATAAAAAAGAAGAAAATGTATGTTGAGATGAAATGTATCAAATTGTATGTAGATATTTAAAATGCATTGTTCCATTGACGTCGGCCTGGTGCCTCCGTGTGACGTAGGTGAATCAGCGCAATGTTCCAGGAATAGATGCTGCCTACTTGGCCATGGACACAGAGGAGGGGGTGGAGGTGGTGTGGAACGAAGTCATGTTCTCTGAGAGGAAGAACTTCAAACTGCAGGAGGTACGGACGGACACTCACACACCGAGACCAGGTCATCTCTGGAGACATCCTGTTGAAGAACTGAAATCACATTGCACATGTTACCCTTGCTGCTTACAATGGATGTTGTCTGTATTGGCTACAATGTTAAAAACGTAGGCATACTGAAAGATGTAAACATTAAACCTGAAGATAATTTCTTACCGCTATGGAGACGTGATTCACTAAGAAAATAGAAGGTTTAAGAGGACGTTGGTGAAGAAGCTATTGTTTCAGTGGCTGAAGAGGTACAGTGGGACAACCAGAAGGTTGCTAGTTCGATCACCGGTTCCTCCTCGCTGAGTTTCAAAGTGTCCCTGATAAAGGCACCTCACCCTCACTGCTCCTGACGAGCTGGCTGTCGCCCTGCATGGTTGACCCCGCCGTCGGTGTGTGAATGTGTGTGTGAATGGGTGAATGTGAGGCAATATTGTAAAGCACTTCGAGTGGCCACTGGTTAGAAAAGCTCTATATAAATCCAGTCCGTCTACCATTTTTGTTGTGCAAGAAGACAGATAAATATAAATACCTTCAGACAATGGGGCTACAGTGAAATTAATGGGGATTATATTGGGATTATTCAGGCGGTTTTAGCAGTGCTCTTTGCATATTAGGCAGATTTGAAGGAATGCTATAATAAGATTCCTACTAATCAGTCATAGACTGAACAGATAAACATGAGAAAGGGCAGCTGTTTCCGCTGCCTAATGTCTATTTATTAAAGGTTGTGTGAACAGAACCTGTGTCTCAATAGACAGGAATAGGTCTGTATTTCTACAACAAGCGAGCGTAGTGTATAGTCCAATATCTTTGGATTCACAACCACACAGGCCAGTGCATTCCACTGAAGGATAAAGCTGCCTGCTGTTTTCTTCCACACAAATGGAGACCAATTGAGAAGTGTTAAGTTATCTCCTTTTAGATTTCTCTCTTTCCACAGTGATAAGAGGATACAATGGACTTGTGTATCTGTCCATGAAACAAACAAGACTCTGGTTTCTGAGGTTGTTGTTGTTTCAGAGCAGTTATCAACAAGGTCACGGCCTTTGAAGTCATCAGTTGTTGGTGTGGGTGTTGCTGGGATGGACGAGGTGTTAGGACTGTGCAGCTGTGTGGGAAATCTCAGCATAGGATGTATATTTACACTTTTCTCTCTGTGTGTGTGTGCGTGTGTGTGTGTGTGTGGGGGGTTGGTTTCCTATAGGAGAAGGTGAACGCAGTGTTTGATAACCTGATCCAGCTGGAGCACCTCAACATCGTCAAGTTCCATAAATACTGGGCCGACCTCAAGGAGAACCGCGCACGGGTGAGAGAAAGACGCATACACACACACACACAGACACACTAGATCTTACACACTAGGACACACACACACTGGGACACACACTCTAGTCCAAACGTGGTGGTGGAGGATTCAGGTGGACAGCCGGCCTCCTGCTGGCTTCATGTTGTTCCCGGTTCCTCATGGTTAATTGTGCTGGCTTCATGTTGTTCCCGGTTCCTCATGGTTAATTGTGCTGGCTTCATGTTGTTCCCGGTTCCTCATGGTTAATTGTGCTGGCTTCATGTTGTTCCTGGTTCCTCATGGTTTATTGTGCTGGCTTCATGTTGTTCCTGGTTCCTCATGGTTAATTGTGCTGGCTTCATGTTGTTCCTGGTTCCTCATGGTTTATTGTGCTTCCTCCAGGTGATCTTCATCACAGAGTACATGTCCTCTGGAAGCCTGAAGCAGTTCCTCAAGAAAACCAAGAAAAATCACAAGACTATGAATGAAAAGGTAACATGTGGCAGCAGAACAAGCACGGTTGTGATGTCCAAAGCATCTTAAGTGTCCTTGCAATGACATTAGACTATGGATTATGTGTCACGAGGTACTTAGGTAGGACAGTGTCATTTTAGATGGACAGAACATTCCCATTGGGTCGTCTGTTGTTCGTAAATAGACGGTGATGTCATGATGGCTCGTGTGTGCTTCTGATTGGATAGGCCTGGAAGAGATGGTGCACTCAGATCCTCTCAGCGCTCAGGTCAGTATGAGGAACTTAATCTGGCCTAGTATTTATTGTTATGTAAAAGCACGAGAGAGAGTGCTAGGAAAATCACACGATAATTTCCGTCCATCAAAGCAGACTGGAATATTCATGTCTAGTTGTATTCATGCACGCCTGTTTACTGTTTTTAAAGCACCAGGTGCCTCTGTCTAATTCTCAAACAGCAGAATGCTTAAATGCTATGTTAAGCTACAAGTAGGTCAATGTATAACATTGGCTTGGGATGCCAGTATATGCAACAGCAGTATTTGCACTGTCAACATTTTTTATTTATATAAAGTGTGGGTGAACTTAAACTGTATGGCTATGCTGTGGTTCCTGTAGGCTTTGCAGCGGGGGGCTTTGCGGCTTGGGGCCCCCAAATTCCTTGAAACGACCCTGGCTACATACAGACCGTTAATAACATTAACAGTTATAAGAACACCTATAAAGCGGAGTGATGCATGTATAGTTAAAAGTCCCAATGCTGTTGTACTCCATCAGCACTCATGTAATGCCTCTTGTCCAAATTACTTGGTTGGAACTAACTGTTGTATAACATATAATATATATATATATTATCGTTTGCCTCATATAGCATAATTGCCTAAATGTCATATTGCATAAATGTCATATTTTCAGGAAACGCATAAGATGTTTTTATTTATAGTGTAAGAGTACATTTGACCAGTTGTGGCCTAGATGGATAGATAGATAGATAGATAGATAGATAGATAGATATATCCAATGAGGGACAGTGAATCAGCAGTGTTGGGGGAGTAGAGTTATCACAAGGAGGCAGATATCACAATTTTGCCAAATTATGACTTTTATGCAATTTATGTCATGAGGCTAACGAATATAACACAACAGATTGAATGTGATATCGGAGATTGGATTACACACGGGTAAAGCTCCAGCCCTGCGCTGTCTCAGTGGTGCGCAGGTGATAGTGTGATTGTATAGTGTAGTGATAGTGTGATGATATACTGTAGAGATAGTGTAGTGATAGAGGTTGATAGTGTGATGATATACTGTAGTGATAGTGTAGTGATAGAGGTTGATAGTGTGATGATAGTGTGTATAGTGATAGTGTGATGGTATAGTGTAGTGATACTATGATAGTGTAGTGATTGTGTGATTGTATAGTGTAGTGATAGTGTGATGATGTAGTGTAGGGATAGTGTGATTGTATAGTGTGGTGATGGTGTGTATAGTGATAGTGTAGTGATAATGTGTTGATAGTGTGTTTAGTGATAGTGTGATGATATAGTGTGTTTAGTGTAGTGATAGTGTGTAGTGATAGTGTGATGATATAGTGTGTTTAGTGTAGTGATAGTGTGTTTAGTGATAGTGTGATGATACAGTGTGGTGATAGTGTGTTTAGTGATAGTGTGATGATACAGTGTGGTGATAGTGTGTTTAGTGATAGTGTGATGATACAGTGTGGTGATAGTGTGTTTAGTGATAGTGTGATGATACAGTGTGGTGATAGTGTGTTTAGTGATAGTGTGATGATACAGTGTGGTGATAGTGTGCCTGCTCTTCCTTCCAGTTACCTTCACTCCTGCGACCCGCCCATCATCCACGGCAACCTGACATGTGACACCATCTTCATCCAGCACAATGGCCTCATCAAGATCGGCTCAGGTAGGGAGCTGGGGTCAAACCCCACGGGGGAAT
Organism: Gadus macrocephalus; assembly: GCF_031168955.1. Classification (NCBI taxonomy): domain Eukaryota; kingdom Metazoa; phylum Chordata; class Actinopteri; order Gadiformes; family Gadidae; genus Gadus; species Gadus macrocephalus. The sequence goes on along the minus strand of NC_082395.1, from coordinate 1,991,165 downwards.
CACACTGGACATAACTGGGACCAGCGGAATCACACTGGACATAACTGGGACCATCTGGGGATTCAGGGTGTTACTGTGAACCAGGACACAACTCCCCCCCCCATCTCTCAACCGGGGGGTCAGGGTTTATAATTGGCAGTAACTATCTGTCATGTTGGTTCAAAGTATGCTGGTGGAATGTAATCCTCGCAATGTCACTATGGCTCGGTGGATTGTGATTCGGCTTGTGTATTCTGTTTACTTTACTGTATTTTACCAGGAGAGTCTTTTGAGATGAAAAGCCCTTTTCAGTAAAAGTGTCCTGGCCAAGACAATAAGCCTCACCCGAACAAGTTACAGGACAGGACATACTTAGTGAGAGAACAACAGTCGGATTCAAAGGGCTTCACCAGTCCGTTCTAAAAGCCTTTACAGGTTAGAGGCCGACTGTTAGAGTCCTCAATGAATGCTTTTAAAACATTAAAGGGAACCAGTTCTATCCTGTGATGAGCTCATCCTGGAACAGGCTCCAAATAGGAGCCACGTTGGCTCAAGGCATTCTCCCTCGGTCTATGCGTGTGTTTGGTGTCCGCTAAAAGGACACTGACCTGGTATCAAAGGGACATGCCACCCAGTATCCCCCCTAAGGAGACGGGTACGCTGGTTAGAGACCAGTTACAGACCAGTTATAAGCTGAGCCTTGCCTGGCTAGGAGGGCAAGATTTAAAGTGCATGACCTGTGTTGTACAAGAATAAATGCAATATTATCCTTATAGTTTAGTACTGATGCACAGATCCTTTGTCGTTGTATTATATTGTTTCCCCTCCTGAATGTGTCCCCCCCCCCCCCCCCCTCTTTAACCGTCCAGTGGCTCCAGACACCATCAACAACCACGTGAAGACATGCCGCGAGGAGCAGAAGAACCTGCACTTCTTCGCTCCAGAATATGGAGGTACAGATACATGTTCTCCTGAAACAGACAAATAGATTGAACTAAGCTGTGACTTGTCACGACACACACACACACACACACACACACACACACACACACACACACACACACACACACACACACACACACACACACACACACACACACACACACACACACACACACACACACACACACACACACACACACACACACACCTGTAACCAGAAGGTTGCTAGTTGGATCCCCGGCTCCTCCTAGCTGAGCGCCGACGTTTCCCTGAACGAGAGACCTCACCCTAGCTGCGCCCTGCGTGGTCGACTCCGCCGTCGGTGTGTGAACGTGTGCATGAGCCGTCACTTTGGAAAGAAGCTTCTTCTAAACGCCCTAAATGCAAATCAGCAATCTGTCTAATGTTCCCTTTCTCATACTTTGAAACATCTCACACGCCCTCCTCTCCACACGAAGTTCAGCGGTAACGTTTCCTAAATGCGTTCTTAAATGCGTGACGTCGTGTGGCTGTGATCTCCTGTGCCCCCCCCCCCCCCCACAGCGGTCAGCGACGTCACCACCGCCGTGGACATCTACTCCTTCGGCATGTGTGCCCTAGAGGTGAGGCGGAGGTGGTGGACCTTCTGAGCCATGAGGGGAAGAGGCCCTCACCCCTTCCTTGACGTCCGTGTGCGTCTGGTGTGTGTCTGTAGATGGCGGTGTTGGAGATCCAAGGGAACGGGGAGTCGTACGTCTCCCCGGAGGCCATCGTTCACGCCATCCAGTCCCTGGAGGACCCCCTTCAGAGGGTGAGACCCTTCATCCAAATAGACTCACAATAAGACCATTCGTCAGCAGATGGAGAGACGACAGTATATCTCTGTCGGTACAGTAAGGATGTTCATAGAACATCCTTTGAGGTGCCGAGCACTAACAATCTCTAGGTGGTAACAATCACCCATTCCCCGTTTACAACAGATAGCTAGGACAAGATGCTACATAATGCTAAGAACTATTTTTAAGTGCAAGGACGTACAACGTACAATAAGTAAGTACATTAAGTACTACGATGTACGATACACAATAAGTGAGTACATTAAGTACTAGGATGTACGATACACAATAAGTGAGTACATTAAGTACTACGATGTACGATACACAATAAGTGAGTACATTAAGTACTAGGATGTACGATACACAATAAGTGAGTACATTAAGTACTAGGATGTACGATACACAATAAGTGCGTACATTAAGTACTAGGATGTACGATACACAATAAGTGCGTACATTAAGTACTAGGATGTACGATACACAATAAGTGAGTACATTAGGTACTAGGATGTACGATACACAATAAGTGAGTACATTAAGTACTAGGATGTACGATACACAATAAGTGAGTACATTAAGTACTAGGATGTACGATACACAATAAGTGAGTACATTAAGTACTAGGATGTACGATACACAATAAGTGAGTACATTAAGTACTAGGATGTACGATACACAATAAGTGAGTACATTAAGTACTAGGATGTACGATACACAATAAGTGAGTACATTAGGTACTAGGATGTACGATACACAATAAGTGAGTACATTAAGTACTAGGATGTACGATACACAATAAGTGAGTACATTAGGTACTAGGATGTATGATACACAATAAGTGCGTACATTAAGTGCCAGGACGTACAACATACAACGAGTGTGTACATTACTAGCCCCTCCCCCCCCCCCTCACCCTGCAGGAGTTCATCCAGAAGTGTCTGGAGGCGGACCCCAGCCGGAGGCCCACCGCCCGGGAGCTCCTCTTCAACCAGGCTCTGTTCGAGGTCCCGCTGCTCAAGCTGCTGGCGGCCCACTGCATCGTCAGCCACCAGCGTGAGTCCACTGGGCCCACTGGTTCGCTCCCAGAGTCCCCCAGCCAGGGTCCAGGAGAGGAGGGCGTACCGGACCGTGCTGACAGTTGCATGAATCCTTTCCATGGCTGACCCCAGTGGTGATGGAACCCGTTACCCTGAAGGGGTTCATGCCTGAGCTGAACTACTGAGCTACACAGGAGGCGTTGGTCTGTGTGAGCTGGATGCTGTGTGTGTGTGTGTGTGTGTGTGTGTGTGTCTGTCTCAACCACTCTGCCGTGTCTTGCTGCTGCAGACATGATTGCTGAAAACGCCTTGGAAGAGGTCACCAAGAACATGGATCCTAACCTGATCCTCGCAGAGAGTAGAGCCGGCGTCCAGCTCAAGTAAGAGACGGATCAGATACGGTAGTAGTGGTGGTGGTCAGATACTGAAGAACACTGTTGGGACCAAAGTCTGCATCGTAAAAGGTTTTGGTTAAATGTCGCTGATTAGCGTTTTGTTCTTCTTTCTGCTTAGACTCTCCCAGTTCCCGGCCTTGGAGCTGGATAAGTTCATGGAGGATGTGAGGTAAGAAGTAGAAGAATAGTGAAATCACTCATGAATCGTGAATCAACCATTCCAGATTTAGATCAGGATCAAGCATTTTTTATTCCCACACAGAAGAAGGTATAAAGTCCCAGTTTATTTCCAGCATGTGGTTGTCTTTCTCTTCATTGTGCTTCCTAATAACGTCACAACCTTTAGGTGCATGTTATTGCAATACAGTATTCCAACACATGGGGGCACTGGTGGTGTATTGTCTTGTATGTTGGTCATGTATGTTATCTGTGTAACACATTCCTGTATGTTCTATTTTAATGTATGCTACGCCGTCTAAGCTTCGCCCACTGAAAAATTGCAACTATTTTTTTGCGCTGCCCATCCTCCTTTTTCTTACAGCGATTTGTACTGATCAATGGAAAACGAAGATATGACTTCCAACCTTAAGATGTCCGTCACCCCTGGCTCCGGGTGACGGACACCGGGCGTGTTTCAGGTGCCTCGGCGCTGAACGCGCCGCGGCTGCATTGGTTGCCCCTGCCACCTGCGCTGCCTGAAGAGGGGCTCCCCTCCAGGCACCTCTTTTTCTCCCCGTCGGTGGTTCTCGCTGAGGCCATCGACATCTTCGGCTTATGGCCCGGAGGAGGCCGCGAGATGGCTGGCGGTTTCCCGCTTCTCCAGCGCTATCCTTCAGCTGTGCCAGCCGGTAGCCGTTTCGGCCGGCCGGCATATGGCGTGGGCCACACTGATCCAGAGGGCCATATGGCTCTCTGACACCGCGGTTCCGGAGCGAGAGCAGGCCGGCCTCGTCCAGGGCCCGTTAGCTCCGGATGGGCTATTTGGGCCCCGGTTCTCGGAGGTGCTCGCTCACCAGCAGGCGATTCTCCTCCCGCCAGCGGGCCGGGAGGAAGCGGGGTCCAGGCCGGTTCCAGCGCTGCAGGGGGCCGCCTCCGCCTCCGCCTCCAACTCCAACTCCAATACCGCAGCAGCAGCAACAGCAGCCGGGGAGAGCAGCAGAAGAAAAGAAAGAACCTTCGACCGAACGGCAGTACATACTCCCTAAAGAGCAATATTCCTTTAGATGACCTCTTTCCCCCCCCCTCAGCCAGATGGCTGTAGGGCGGCGGCCGGACGGCGTGTTTACATAACCTCTGGTTCACCTGCTCCTAAGAAGCGGCGTCCCTTTGAGCTTCGTGGGCGGGCAGGAGCCTCATTACACGAGCCCGTGGGTACGGACGCTTGTACTCGTTTCCTAGTTTCCCACATGATCCCCTCCCTTCTACAGTCTGTGGAAGGCGAGACAACGCAGTGGACAACGCACGGTCATGAGTGCTACGGCTAGACGGCTCGTTGCCTGTTCAGCGGACACGAGCGCGGCGTCTAGACAGCTCGCTGTTTGTACAGCGACTAGCTCTGTGACGTCTACCACGCTCGCTGAGCCTCCTCCCTTTCATGGGATGCCCCCCTTGGTCCACACACTGTGTGGAGGCGGTAGGGGGCCGAGGAATACGGGTTATTCCCGGACAGCGTTCCTCAGCTGTCACCTCGCCCTCTCTCCGACCGCTACGCGTGTTGGCTAGAGCGGTACGTTCTACCATCGTGGTTGGACAACACGTTGAGATGGGGTCATCCCATACAGTTCAAGCGCCGTCCCCCACCCTCTATGGGGTTGGTGGAGACCAGGCTACGGGGTCCGGCGGCAAGCACGGCTCTGGCAGCGGAGGTGGCCCGTCTCTTGGAGAAGGGGGCCGTCACTGTCGTTCCCCCCCCACGAGTCACATCGAGGGTTTTACTCCCTCTACCATTGCGAGGTGGGAAGCGTGCTTGCGTTTCTACAGCACTTATTGGAGAAAGGTTTGGCTTTCTCCACTATCAAGGTCTATGCGGCAGCTGTTTCGGCTGGCCATGCGGGCTGTGATGGTGGACCGATCTTCAGCCATCCACTGGTCAAGAGGTTCTTCTTGCGTGGGGCTAAACGGGTTAGGCCTGTTTCGCGCGTGCTTACACCACGCTGGGATCTCCCCACCGTGTTGCGCGGGTTGTCCAGGGACCCTTTCGAGCCTCTGTCTCAGGCCCCTTTGGATGCCCTGTCCTTTAAAACGGCGCTCTTATTGGCTTTGGTTTCTGCCAAGCGGGCCTGTGAGCTGACCGCTCTGTCTGTCAGCCCGAGCTGCTTGTTGCTTAACGAGGACAGCTCCTTTGCGCTGCTCAGACCTAATCCTGCGTTCCTCCCGAAGAACATTAATAGTTCTTTCCGGTCGAGAGATATTGTGCTTAAGGCTTTTCAACCCCCGCTTCATTCGAGTGAGGCGGAGGCGGAGTTGCATCTCCTGTGCCCTGTGCGGGCGCTGGCTATGTACGTGAAACGTTCGGCCGCGTTCCGCTCCACGCAACAGTTGTTTGTGTGTTATAGCGATGCTAGCGGGGGCCGCGCTCTCTCGAAACAGCGGTTTTCTCGCTGGATATGTGAGGGTGTTTGCTTAGCCTACGCTCGGCAAGGCTTAGCGCCACCATTGGGCGTTATAGGTGTCATGACATGCTATTTTATAGATGCTTTAATATAGGTATTAGTGGGCCACTAGCACAGAATTCAAAAGCTGAGCTGTGGCAGATGAGGAGCACCTTCAGCCACAGGTTCATGTTCCCCAGCTGCAAGACGGAGCGCTTCAGGTGCTCCTTTGTGCCGGCAGCCATTAGGCTGTTCAACAGTGCCTGATGATTGTGTTTGTGTATGTCTATGTGTGTTTGCATATGCATGTGTGTGTGTTTAGGTATGTGTATGCATCACCCATCATGATGTTGGTTCTGTTTGTCTTGTTTTTTACCCTATTTTAACTATAAGCGTCTACTTATGCATTAGCACTTTGTATTTATTGCATTGTCATTTTATCCTGTGTCCTTCCACTGCTGCTGGGCTGTTTTTGCAACAAACAAATTTCTCCTACGGGGGATTAATAAAGTTGTATCTTATCTTATCTTAAAGATGTTCCCAAAATTCAGCCGTGGTGCAGTGTTACAGCCACTCCAAGCCAGTCGCACCTTGAGCTTCCCCCAAATGCGCTGTTTTGGTGTCGGTAGCTAAAATGCAAATTAGGAGGAGCGAGGCGGGTCAAGGAGGAGGGTGGGTGTGTGGCCCTGAGCAGCTTGCAGCCACGGTATCATGCACTCTGTTTACAGTGGATCTATCAATGGCGAGGCGCACACAGCCTTTAGCCGTGTTCTGTAAATATTCTAGAACACACCGGAGTCCTGGAGCTCTATATCTAAATAATATCATATTATACATTAGGGGTGTACATTGGCACTGCCCTCACGATTCGATTACGATTCACCAGGTAACGATTCGATTAAATTCGATTCTACGGTGCATTGCGATTCATCAAAATTCTACTCCACACAATAAGGCACATTTTTTCACCTTCCACTCCCAAACCTACTGCAATTAAATGCCAGGCTTTGTCCTTTCTGACATTGTCCTTATAAAAAGGATGATATATTTCATAAATTATTTTATGTTGCTCCACTTCGACAATCAGTCTCTCGTCGTCCATGTTGCCGACCCTCTGATTGAGGGTGAGTCAGGGTGAGTCAGACGTGGCCAGCCAATCATGGCTGGCGTAGTGATAAAGTGCTTTTAGGGACAGATCATTTGTGCTGGTGACAGCGCATATGGTGGGAGACCAACGGTGTGATAATAATTATTATTACATATTTTTGGGGATAAAATAAGAGCAATGACTACTGTCATGTCATCGCTCTTATTTTATCCCCAAAAACGCAGCTGATAATAATAATAATAATAATACATTTAATTTAGAGGCGCCTTTCAAGACACCCAAGGTCACCTTACAGAGCATATAGTCATCATTCAAAACTATGTAAAACAGACTAGGAATAAAAGGAAAACAGAGGTTAAACATGAAGAATAATAATAATTAATAACACTCAAAGACGCCTAAAGTGAAGGGGGGACCTCACTAACCACCACCAATATGTAGCACCCACTTGGGTGATGCACGGCAGCCAATCGGTGCCAGAACGCTCACTACACACCAGCTTGAGGTGGAGAGTTAGGGATGAGGTGGAGAGTGAGGGAAAAGAACATATTTAAACACTATCGACCATATTTAAACACTGTCGATCACATTTAAACAATATCGACCACATGTAAACACTATCGACCACATTTAAACACTATCAACCATATTTAAACACTATGGACCACATGTAAACCCTATCGACCACATTTAAACACTATCGCCCACATTTAAACACTATGGACCACATTTAAACACTATGGACCACATGTAAACCCTATCGACCACATTTAAACACTATCGACCACATTTAAACACTCTCGCCCACATTTACACACTATCGACCACATTTAAACACTATCGACCACATGTAAACACTAGCGACCATATTTAAACACTATCGACCACATTTAAACATGTAAACCCTATCAACCACATTTAAACATGTAAACCCCTCTCGACCACATTTAAACCCTATCGACCACATTTAAACCCTATCGACCACATTTAAACCCTATCGACCACATTTAAACCCTATCGACCATATTCAAACACTATCGACCACATTTAAACTATCGACCATATTTAAACACTATCGACCACATTTAAACACTATCGACCATATTTAAATACTATCGACCACATTCAAACCCTATCGACCACATTTAAACCCTATCGCCCACATTTAAACACTATAGACCATATTTAAACACTATCAACCATATTTAAACACTATCGACCACATTTAAACACTATCGACCACATTCAAACACTATCGACCATATTTAAACACTATCAACCATATTTACACGCTATCGACCACATTCAAACACTATCGACCACATTTAAACCCTATCGCCCACATTTAAACACTATCGACCACATTTAAACCCTATCGCCCACATTTAAACACTATCGACCATATTTAAACACTAGCGACCATATTTAAACACTCACACAATTTGATATATATCACTATATATATATATATAGATATAGATTTGTGCTGATTATATTATTACAATCTATCCTTGTATTGGATATCCTTGATCCATGATCCTTGATCGGACGCATCACACGATTCGGAGGCATGCATCACATATATGGATTTTAAAAACTGATTCTTATTCTTTTTTTTCAAGAATACATTCAGCAGAGAAGGGAGACTAGCGTTGCTCACGGGTTGGAATAAAAGGGAGAAAGGGGGACAGAGTTGCCTGCGGAAGCGATGTCTGAGATGCAGAGACAGCTTTACGCTACCAGTGTCTGTCTCATACGGTGTGGAATGAGAGCTTGGGAAGGCACTATTGCGCAAGTACGCCTTCGTGCCTTCGCAATAGCATACTGCCCGAGAATGCAGTATCGCAGTCAAATCTGTCCCTGGGAAAAGTAACGTTGTGCTAGGGTTGCCGCAGTAGACGGTATTACCGGTGTTACCGTTGTTGAGGACAACACCGTCGCACAAGACCAGTAACCATAGCAACGCCGGTAAACAAACCCCGCGAAGCCCAATCCCTACGAGAGCTCCCCGCGCTACGGCCATCCGGAGGCGCACAGAGCTTGTCAGCGAGGATTGGCGTGCTGCCAGACGCTGTCACCGAGTGTGAGAGGAGAGTTGACGGAGAAGATGGCGGTTGACCTAGTTTCAAAGTTTATACCGTTTATACTCGGTAATACTCGGTGTGAAAATGTCCACACCGCGGCAACCCTTGTTGCGCCGAATTGAAAAAGGAAACCGCTACAATGAAATAGCGGTAATATTTCCACATTAATTGATAAAATAACGGGATGGGAAGGGGGGATGGCTGTTTCAGAAGGGGGATGTCAGTCTCCCTACCTCACGATTGCTTGAAAGAGAACCCCCACTACAGTTTCGTTGTGGAAATACAAGAGACGTCAAAGAACCGACAAGAAACACTTGCGTTACAGTGTGTATTCACGCACGCGCACGCACGCACGCACACGTGGCGCTCGCACGGTCGTGTCTCATTGGCGGGCCAGGCAGAGTAAGGGGAGGAGCTTACTGCAGTGTGACGACATAGGAAACCACATTCCAAATCAGCGCGCTTGAGCCTCCGTTTTTTTCAAAGGTGAGCAGAACACCTAGTTCTCATTTTACACCGAACGCAAGTTTTAGCCACTTGGGGACCATAGGCAGGCTAGGGGAAGTCATATTTATATGAGAAAACCTCATAAAGTGAGATTTTCATGCCATGGCACTTTTTAAAGCTCACTCGACACGGGGCGTGGCCGCTTCAACGGCTCTACTCAGAAGCGTTCCGGTGGAAGACATTTGCGCGGCTGCGTCTTGGTCTTCCCCCGGTCCCTTTGTTCGTTTCTACATGTTAGACATGTTCTTTTTTTCTCTTGATCATCGCCTTGCTTGATGATCTGAAACTAAATCGGAAATTAGATTTCTTCTTCGAAGGTTTTGCTCCACACAGAACCTCCTCACCGTCATAACGGAGCACTTCGGGGCACCAGATTGCTTTAGAGCGGTACTGATCGCATCGTGTGTCTTTCCAGTGTCAAATAGTTCACGAATAAAATCACCATACGGTTCAAGTGCGGCCATAACTAAGGCTAAATATAATTAGACAGTCTATTGCTGGTTTAGGTTGTTGGCTCTTTTTTCTTCGCTGCGTTCTGCCTTATGGTGTAGCCTATAATTATAAATGTACCTATTTTTGTTTTTCTGTTTCTGGTTTAAAAAACCAACACACAAACACAAATAAAATGCCGTTTATTTGTTTATTCCTTTTGCCCTTTTTCCGATTCAAAACAAAATCAGAAAAACAAAAAAACGACTGTTAATTGTTTTTTCTTGTTTTGTTTTAAATCGGAATATTCAAAGAACGAACCATACACGGATTCAAGTCCATTGTTTACTTCGGTGTTTATAAAAATGTTCCTGTTTATGAAGGTAAGGATAACCCCGCCCCCTGCCCCTGCCGTCAGTTCTCGTTCTAGCCCAGCTCGGGCTGGAGTTGAACCGGTATTTACAGGCCGGAGCCGGTAATTCGGCGATGTGAAACCAAAACCCTGGCTCTAGCTCCGAACTATCCCGGAACGGGCTCCGATTTTGCGGCGGTGTGAAAGGGCCATGTGAGTCAGTATTGTAAAGTGCTTTGAGTGGCCACTGGTTAGAAAAGCGCTGTATAAGTGCAGTATATTTACCATTTATTTAAACATTGCTCTCTTCCACTTCCTGTCTGTGAGGAATGGGATCTACCCCCTGACCGCCTTCGGGCTGCCCGGCTCCCATCAGCCCCAGCAGGAAGTGGTCAAGTCACCCATCGCTACGCCCTCGGTCAAATCCCCCACCCCCGAGCCCGCCGAAATGGAGACACGCAAGGTGGGGCGGTTTATTACTTTATCTCTTTATCCCCACACTTCCTATCAATTGGTGGTGATATGTTTCCAAATGCACACGTTTGATTTTAGATGGTGTGATTAAGACTATGAAAGTGGTTCAAATGGATGCTTTTGCACTTGTTTTTGCGTAACACTTTTCTCTGTTCCTGTAGGTTGTTCATATGCAGTGTAACATTGAGCCAATCGAAGAGGGAGCAAAACATCATGCAAGTCTCACACTCGCATCGCATCCTGCACATATTGGCCACCTGGTCTTGAATTATGCAACAGCCTACATTTATATTGATATATTCATGTATTTTTGTATTTATGTTTATTTGTATTGCCGCTTTTTTTCCTCCCTTGACAGTTGACATTACTGTTGAAACTGGAAGACAAATTGAATCGACATCTAAGCTGTGACTTGTTACCTAGTAAGAACACGCACGCACGTTAATTGGTTTCATTTTATTTTGATACTATTGGTTTGATTGTTTATAAGTTAAGTAAATGATATGCATGTTTGGGTAAATCTTACACTGTTTGCATGCATTGCACACAAAAATCTATTTTTTAACGTCTCCGTCAGAGTGAGGGTTTGCGGTGTTCTTTTGGAACAAAGTCTGCCGAATCAGGATTGCTTTAAATCACTTTATTAGGTAATGTTTTTGACTAGTCTCTAGGAAGCAAAAAGAGGGGAATTGTATGAGCACGCGTGGAGATACACTAAGGCCTCGTGCCCACTACCTCTGTCCGTTGACTGATCTCCATTGACTTTGAATGGGGACGGACGCGCAATGCATTGTGGGTCCGTGTGCTGAAGGCTCCATCAAAAAGTTGAAAAAATTTCAACTTTTTCGGCAGTGACGGATCCGTCATCCAATCAGAACACGTATGCAAATTTAAGCACTGTGACACTACTCGGGCTCTGACGACCCTGGAAACCTCCCCCATCCCTCAGCCACGCCTTCTGAGTCCTTTGACGGACGGTACAGTGGGCACGAGACATAACGCATGCCCACTGCACCGTCAGTCAAAGGACGTCTGAAGGCTTGGCTGACGGACGGGGGAGCTTTCCGGGGTCGTCAGAGCCCGAGACATTGTACACATTTGCATACAAGATCTGATTGGACGACGGATCGACGGATTCAACTTTTTGACGGAGCCGAAGGATCCAACGGAGCGAACGGATCCACAGTGCATGGCGCGTCCGTCCCCATTCAAAGTCAATGGGGATCAGTCAACGGACGGAGGCAGTGGGCACGAGGCGTTAGTAGGGCATCTGAAGGATGCGTTACCTGGAGCGTTCTAGCTCCATGGGCTATGTGTTGTGACTTATCTACTGGGCAGACGTGGACAGCTCTGATTGGCTAAGCATGGTGCTGAACTCCCGCCCCCCTGGATACCCGTATGTGTCTTTATGCTGTCCCTTGCGGCCAGGCCAGGCCAATTTGGCCACTTGGGAGAGGTGTGCTGCTACGGTACGGGCCGCCACGGTACAGATGCTAATGAGCCGACACTCGCACACGCACGGCTACGCAACCTGAGCTGGATGACGTATAGTCCATGCGACGACCATGGACATAATAAAGGCGACAAGCCTTCTTTCCCATTAAACGGTAAACATGGCGTCAAGCGATGTTTACGCTTGTTTGCGTACTCAAAAAAATCAGCAGTGAGAGTGGGCTCTATCTGAGAACGGCTCCAAATAAGCAACAGACTCAGCAAAGTGCGAACTGTGTTCTCTGTGTTGTTGTCCATAGTTGTTAAAACTCTGACTGGCGGCAGACTTTATTATGGTCCATGCAGCGGACGCTTGGTGATGACGTGTTACTTACAACGTGATTACGTATGTACAAGAGCCTACCGTGGCCAGGCCACAGTTGCGACGGCCAACGGCCACGGCCAGATGGCCTAGTGTGAGTGCACCCTTAGGCTCCGGATCCCTCCTTAGCGTGGGAAAGATGCCTCTTTTAATTGGCAAGGGCATATGTGGCCTGTTGGTATGAATGTGTGAATTATGTTACAGGTTAGGCTTCCTGGGCAGCTATAGTATAACGCTACGGTTTGTGGCGCTTTTCATATTCAGCTTATTAAAACACTCATAATAGTTACACAACAACATGGGGATACCCCTCATTCCTAGAACTCTCAGCCCAGACACATTTCTTCACATAGTGTTGGAATTCTATCTGAAACAATGGGCTCACTGGCCCTTTAAGAGGAGAAGGGAGAGAGAAAGGGAGAGTGAGAATGTGTCTTGAGTGTCGTGCCTGGTTTTTAAGGGTTGGGAGAATGCTGTGAACACACAGGGTATCCCTAACATTTTGTCACACGTCATTGTTGGTCGACATTGTTTGAGAAGCAAGGTCTTCATGTTACTGGAACCGACCTGATTGAGGAAGAGAAAGTCACACACTTAACATTCATTGGAGATGAACGGCCACTGTGCACACTCACACACACCCACACCCCCGGACACACACACACGCACGCACGCGCACACACACACACCCGGAAAACCCCCCACACACACACTCACAAAGACACACACACACTCGCATATGAACATGTGCGCAGTGCACGCACTCACACACCAAGCCACTCCTCCGGACACCTCACTCTCACTCCCTGGCTGTCAGTGGAATGTTGAGTATTTTGACTTTGTGGAGAATGTGAAGCCGATGGCGATCCCAACCCACAGCTGTCTCCCAGTGTGTGGAGTTGAGCCATTCCCCCGGTGCATATACAGCGCAGCCTCTGGCCTGCTCTCCCTCTCTCTCTGCCCTCCATCGGCTCCTCATCCCATATCTCTCCCGTCTCGCGCACACAGATTTGACTCGCATGTGTCACAGAATGACACACAATCCGCTCCCGCCCTGACCGGACACACCCGGGCCTCTCTGTGCCTTCCCCCACAGCGCTCCTTATCAAACCCACTGATCACAGCTCAGAGTCCACAGTGTGGCCGCGCCCGTGTGCCAGCTCACCGCATGCCAGCGCACCGCATGCTGAGACATTCGCTCTCCCGGTCGGCTGCGGCATGTTGCAGAGCAAACGCATACAGTACATACTCGTGATGGATTCAGATCACTGGCTTCAAATTCTTGAAACACTTTCTCATGATTGTATAATAATTGCGATTTTCAATTATGGATACTGGACAATTGATAGTATTTTAGTAGTGAGTGCATGGAATATATTCATTAAAGTGCGTTTGTGTTTTTTTATAGATGAAAATGTTCAAGAGCTGGCTGGAGAGCTGGTTCATCTGGGATTCATCAGTGAGGTGAGAGCTTTTTAAGATGCCTTTTCATAGCTTATGTATCGGAACACGTGTCGGGGCGGGATTGAGTGGGCGGGATTGAGTGGGCTATTTCTGGACCCTGAGAGTTTGAAACATGTGATTAAGGCATCAAGTACGCATGCACGTACGTATGTACGTCATCATCTACTCCATATGTTCATGGGTCCTTCGCATGTGCGTGCTCATCACCGTATCCATGGTAACCACTCGGTCCTTGTCTCCCGCCCCCTAGGTGGACCAGAGCCGTCTCATCTCCGTCCTCACCGAAGCCTTCACCAAGTTCTACAGTCGGAACGGCTCCCTCAACCCGGTCACCGTGTCCTCCTAGGAACCCCGCCTCCCCCTGGCTCTGTCGCCGTGGCGACGCTCTCATCCTCTGTGGCACTGCTTTTCCTTAACGACTCCAATCAATCAGGGCAATGAAGCATTCCTACTGGCTGGCCCGCGAGGCCATGAGGTGGCGACACTGTAAAACAATGTAAACTTTCTCATCGGTAAGGGGCAGTACTACTTTTTAACGGGCGGAGGTAAAGCTCTCTGAAGCCATATGCAGCAGGGGGGGGGGGGGGGGGGGGAGTCTCACAAGGATTCATGATTGTCAGACGCCGAGGGTTTGAAACAAATGTATTTTGAGTCGCCTAACTTGCAGCAACCCGAGAAGATGAACCAAAGAGGCCCCCAGCTTTAGTGCACAAGGCTGGTATTAACGTTGTGTTCAAGAGAACGCATTCTAGCTGCAGACCCAGAGAGCAGACTCTCGCTGAGGCAGAGAGCGTATGTGGCTACCGGTTTACAGGTTAATATGTAATGCATGTTCAGCTTCCCACCGCCACTTTAAAAACACGGCCATCGACTCAGAACACGGCTAGACACAACCGTTTAGAAACGCAGAAGAACGCCCAAACCTCGCCCATCTATCGCAGATTCTGACTTGTATATCTGAGCTTGAGTTTCTGGGTTGGATGCTGTATGTGGTATTCTGGTTTCTGGTGTTGGTCCACACAGAGACCTGAATCACGTCTTGATTCAGGTCTCTGTGGGGACCAACACCTCCCTTCCCTCAAGCCCCACCAACCCTGCACTTGCTACTCCAACCCATCCACTCTGTTCTGTTTTGCACTGCCTTATCAAGGGGAAGGCCTGATTACCGTTCACCCCGCGCTCTCGCTCCCTCTGTACTTAGTTCTGCTTTCACAACTCCAAACTACACGACCTTTACGGTTGCCTTAACGTGATTGTATTCGACCTGGACAGAGGTTCATAGTTGGGATTCTGTTCGTTACATGGTCTTGTTTTTTGCAATATTGCCCTAGAAGTATTTAAGGGGAATTGTTCTCCGTGGAAACGTCCTCCTGTAGGTCTTTACCCAGGCGTGTTTTAAGGCGCACACGGGGTGGGGGTGAGACGCGTGGCGAGGGTGAGACACCTGGTGAGGGTGAGACAGGAGGCCATGTGTCAGTGTTACTGTCCACAGGTTTTACATGTGTGCCTTGCTCCTAGCGCTGTTCAGTGTGCTGCCGTTTGTTGTGGTCGCCATTTCGGAGTCCTCCCCCCCCCCCCCCCCCCCCCCCGGGTCCTTTTGTATCGTAACCATGGTGACCCGCATGTTACCGGAGCGCCTTGCCTCATACGGTGGAATGTTATTTATAATAGGACGTCTTTTGACGTGACTTTTTTTTTTTTTTTTACTCGTTATATACTGTGACGTTACATAATGGCTGCCTTCTCCTCCAGTCTGAGCCATGCGTGAGGCAGGGGGTTCGGCCTCTTGGTCGGATTGATGATGGACCATGTGATCCAAACTAGAGTTGCCTATTGGTTGAGATCTCATCAACACTGTAGCTTTCACACATGGCTGGAGCCCATACATAAAAATGATATTTTTTACATAATGTCTGGACCGTTGTAATAGGAGGTCTCAGACAAGGTATTGTTTAGTTTGTTGAATTCTGGGCTTGCTAAACTTAGCAAGTATTTAAGGGGCTGGCTACACTGCAAGCCCAGGAAGTCCTAGTGCTTTGATACAGGGCTGGGTGATCTGAAAGCATGTGATCTGTCGTTGGGTCCATAGGGGGCGATATTGGGCGCATACGATTTGGCTTACCCTTTTTCTCTAAGAAGTAATGTGTGCCTTTTGTGATGAACAGGGAGATTCTCTTTGGGCTTACCACGTTTCACTGACTATTGCATGCTCCGCTTGCAACGTCCTGTAGGTTCAGCCATTCCCAAAGTAAGATGATAAACATGTTAAATAGAAATATTCATGTTCGACTTTTGTTTGTTTAACACTTCTCTCAATAAACTTATTTCAAGCTGCTATGACTTTTTTGTTAATGCTTGCTGTTTTTATTATGAGTACAGTACGAAATAACCTGAAAAAGTCCATCCTCAAAATTGAACCAAGTCACTTATTGTGCCAAATTGGCAAATAAATTGACTAACTATTTTAAGCGAACTCCAAAGGTTGTGTTAATAAACACTGTGTGTGTGTGTGTGTGTGTGTGTGTGTGTGTGTGTGTGTGTGTGTGTGTGTGTGTGTGTGTGTGTGTGTGTGTGTGTGTGTGTGTGTGTGTGTGTGTGTGTGTTACCCATTTTGAATGCCCATGATGTGTAACGGTTTGGCTGTGGTAATACGTGCATGTTTTCAGAGACTGGGAGAAAGATAAATAGAGGATAACTATGAATAGTAACTTTCAAATAAAACGAAAGTTTGTTCTCCAGGAATCACAGTGTAAATCAGCACTCGGTTATAACCACAACAGTATGAAATGGGTATAATCTGGTTGGTCTGGCCGTGAAAGTCCTGCCCACCTGCACAGGTGAGCTCTGACGTCACAGCGGACCAGGAAGGGACGGGAGGAGGAACCTTCTGCTCAGACTTTCGCTTCACGCTATTTGTATGTTCCGGAGAGCTGACCTACTTTTGTGAAGCGAATCACTGGAAAGCAATCCTCGTTCGTCAAAAATGTGTACTTTTGGTGAGTATTTAGATTGCATTAATCCTTGTTAATCTTGGTGGTGAAATACCCCTTCACCCGCTCCGGGCTAAAGACCACACGGAGGAGCCTCTTGGTTCCTTTCCGCTCTGATTGGCACGGTGGCGCTGATGCACCCGGAGCTTCAGATTGTCACTTGCATGAATCAAACAGTTTCTGTCCATGGTAATTAAATGCTAGGAATTATGAGTGACTTTTCGGGCCTCCTCCAGTTCCCACTTGCATGCATGTTTTTGCAGGGTTGTGGATGTCAATCTTTAGAATGCAAAGTGCATTTGTTAAACATTCTTAAAAATAAATCGTGCAGTGCTTAGGCCTCTAACTCCTGTTCATGCGTGGTTTAAATGAGAACGATGCCGTTATTTTAGATCGTTATGTTGAATTCATTTAAAGTGCATGCAGTGTGGGCCTATGCATGGAAACAACTAGTAAACCGATTTTGAAATACTACGATTTTGACCAATAGGCAAAACCTTTTGTTTCAATCTCAAATCCATTTTTCATTATTTGTCTGCAATCTGTGGGCACACATGATTAATTCGAATCCACCCAATCTCCCTCCTCATCTGACTCGTCCTCAGATAAGGACAAGGGGGCGAGGAGGCTGATGAAGAAGGGGCTGACCCTCATCCTGGTCGGCCACATCAACTTCATCCTGGGGGCCATCGTCCATGGCAACGTACTGCGGCACATCTCCCAGCCGAGCGAGCACATCACCACGGAGTACACCATGGCCAACATCATCTCCGTCACCTCCGGGCTGCTGGTACCACCGTTGACGTTAATTATACTAAAAGCATGCCACTTAAAAACATAAGATGCAAGGTGTCGAATCATGGCTTATCTGCTGTTCATTTAACTGATTGTTTGAGAACGATTTTCTTATTGTTTGAAATTTATGTTAAACATTTCCTTAGTAGCAACAGCACAAGTGTTATTTTACAACGTTTTTTGGAATGATTATCTGAGGGATCATTTAGAATTCTGCTTATTAGAGAAACACTGGAGAAGAGAAAATATAAAAGGCTGCTTTGCATATTAATATGCCAGCACATGTGGGCATAGTTTTGCCATGGGGGGCCGCATTATGCGTGCGCATGTGTGAGAGAAAAGAATAATCTAGGGATGCAGTCTTTAGGCCCACCCACCCTCTCTTGCAGTGGAGTGGCAGAAGTTGATTTGTTAAAAACGAATTAACCGCAGATTTTTAGAGACCATACCAGATATCTTTTTAGATCAAGATAAAGTAAAATGATGTTCTTGGAAACCCAATTTACAAATCATACTGCACGAACAACACACTTACTGTCTTCGTCTTCACGCTGTCAATAATGCGTTGTATTTGTATCTGCTCTTTCCTAAGATATTTAAACCATTCTGCTGATGTATTTTAGGAACCATTTCAGGAACCAAAATAATGGTGGTAAAGGGAGGTCTAAACAGGATGACTAATGAAAATTACCGTTTCTGATTCATATTCTATTTAATACTATTTATATATAATGCAGATCCTAAATCAAACATAGACTACCTACATTACAAATATCCTAAAATATAATATAACAGTTCTGCCTCTTGTAAATTGTTCCTCTTGTAAATATTTGAGCCTTTTTGGGCTCATAATGAAACGTTACTGTGAAAGTGTTACTCTCTCAAACTCTTTCTTCTGATTCTTGCAGAGCATTTTAACCGGTGTGATCGCCATCCTGGTGTCAAGAAACCTCCCAATGTTGAAACTGGTAAGATCATCCAATAGTTTGAATAAACAAAATATATTTTTATCTTCATCATTCGGTATTGCAGAGCGATTGACTTCTTCTTAATATTGAAGTTGATTTAAACCCATGATTTTGGAACCCAACCCCCCCCCCCCCCCCCCTGTGAACTCCATTTCTTCTCTCCATGTCGTGTCTCCAGCAAGTGGGGCTCCTGGTTTGCTCGTTCTTCAACGCTCTGATGTCAGCCGCCTGCAGCGTGGGCCTCCTGGTGGCCGTCGGCCTCACCATCGCCCACAACGGCCAGCTGCTGATGAGGGGGTGCAACGAGACGGAGGTCCCCGCCAACGCCCGCTCGGCCGTCGGCTCGCAGTGCCCCTTCGACAACACCAAGATCTACGTGAGTAGAGCGCTGGATTTAGGATCGTGTGTGTGTGTGTGTGTGTGTGTGTGTGTGTGTGTGTGTGTGTGTGTGTGTGTGTGTGTGTGTGTGTGTGTGTGTGTGTGTGTGTGTGTGTGTGTGTGTGTGTGTGTGTGTGTGTGTGTGTTACGGGGTTATAGTAGATTTCGGACACAATGCACTCTAAAAAGTGTATATTTCTATCCCATTGGGAGTAAATGGATGGCGGGCTCATCTCTACTTAATGGTGGAGTAAGTACGATTAAAGAGCTGTTATTTGAGTGTAATTTGTTAGTATTGCTGTATTATTCGTCAGGAAAATGCTCTGTTTAGAGTTGACTGCACCTGCCTCTGTTAAAGACCTTTTTGGATGCTCCCGGCTAATGCTTATTGCTGACCAATCATGGCAGCTCTACCCTGATTGGTTCGGGGAAGCCATCCTGCCTGTCAATCACGGTTGTAGGATATGCAACACCCTTCAATGGCTGACACATGACCGCTCTCAAACCTTACGGCCCCTTTAGTGTTAGCTATCGGAGGGCTGAAGACCAGACTGCCTGACTTTGCTCCTATCACTTCTCGTCGTCGTCGTCGTCGTCGTCGTCGTCGTCGTCGTCGTCGTCGTCGTCGTCGTCGTCGTCGTCGTCGTCGTGTTGTTTATGTTGGTGTTGTGTTGTTGTGGTGTGCGTGCTGGCCTGTGTCTCCAGGACACCGCCCTGGCGCTGTGGATCAGCTCGGTGCTGCTGGCCATGGTGGAGGTGGGGCTGTCGGTCTGGTGCTTCAGCGTGGGGCTGACTCTCAGAGGGCTGGCTCCCTGCGGCAACCACTACATCAAGGAACAGGTGTGTGTGTGTGTGTGTGTGTGTGTGTGTGTGTGTGTGTGTGTGTGTGTGTGTGTGTGTGTGTGTGTGTGTGTGTGTGTGTGTGTGTGTGTGTGTGTGTGTGTGTGTGTGTGTGTGTGTGTGTGTGTGTGTGTGTGTGTGTGGGGTTCATGTCTGCATCTTTGGAGACGGTTTTGTCTGTGTCAATATTACACGTTTCATTACTTGCTTAGTGACACACATTAACACTCGCACATACACACACTCTCACAAACACACACCTACACACCTTATCATGTGCGTGTCTCCCTTGCAGAGAGAGTGACTCTGTCTTTTGCACTTTGTCTGTTTGTGTTCCTTCTCCCTCTTTCTTATCTAACTGACAGTTGGAGGAGGGCGCTCTGTCCAAT
The DNA here is from genome assembly GCF_031168955.1 of Gadus macrocephalus. Lineage (NCBI taxonomy): Eukaryota > Metazoa > Chordata > Actinopteri > Gadiformes > Gadidae > Gadus > Gadus macrocephalus. The sequence continues at coordinate 1,970,815 of NC_082395.1, read as the reverse complement.
AGGAACAGAGCAGGGGCGGGATTTCCCACCCAGGGCCAGATCCTGATTGAACGGCAGAACACTGACGTCTGATTGGACCAGCACCGTGTCAAACACAGCCAGTACTAGAGTTCTGTTTTCAAAATGCCAATATTATTGGTGCTATTTTTCTATTCTAAAGAGGTTTTCTGGGAAGGATTAATTTAGATTCTGGTTTGGTAATCAGATTAGGCTGCTGATATAGGATGACATGTCATCAAGGAAAGTAAATTATCTAAAATATCACTCGAAGGGAATACATTTCAGTGCAAAATATATTTTATGCAGGTATTACTAATATGAAGTTCAAGTGATGGTATTTTAGTTTGAGGTTTGCTTGTTTTTTTATAAGACGGAAGTAATTGCCAAAGATTTGTTTTTGTATTTAAATGATTTGATTATGCTTATCTTACATTTTAGTTAAATGCTTTTTCTAAGCCTTTCTGCTATGCATATCATGGCCTGGAAGTCATGTGGCTTTTGTAAGAAAGACACAAATCAACAAATATAGGCTATTCATATTTATTAAATTAAAAGCAAGGCACTTAAAAACAAAAGATGCAAGCTGTCGAATCATGGCTTGCACATCCGCTGTTAATCCATCTGATTGTTTAAGAAAGATTTCATTGTTATATAAAAAATTTATATTAAACATTTGCGTAGTAGCAATAACATAAATTAAGTCTTATTTTACGCTTTTAGAAGGATAACCTGAGGGATAATTTTTAATTCTGCTTATTAGAGAAAATAGAAAAGCCTGCTTTGCATATTAATTGGCCAGCACATGTGTGCATAGTTTGCATGCATTTATGCATGTGCATGTGTGAGAGAAAAGACTCCTCCAAGGATGCATGCGGGTGTGTCTATACATTCATGCCTGTTTTATTTGTAGCACGTTTACACGCCCTTGCATATTCTTTTTATTTGCATGCTTGCCCAGTGACACAAACCAGTTCAGTGAAAGAGCATTTCAGTAGTAGAAGAACCATAACGTTCCTCTGCATTT
>NC_082395.1:1919317-1969691 GCF_031168955.1 Gadus macrocephalus | reverse complement strand
CTACTGAGTCGTAAGTGAGAAGAAATAAGGAAAGTGAGAGAGAGAGAGAGAGAGAGAGAGAGAGAGAGAGAGAGAGAGAGAGAGAGAGAGATAGAGAGAGCGATTGAAGGAACAATAAATCAATGCATCCATCAACACCTGGCTGCTCGTCATCTGAAGCAGCCGTCAATCAAGACGTCTACTGAGGCTCCTGAAGAAGCTGAGCTCTGAAGACAGAACAAGGCGTGGCCCTTCATGAGTCACATCGTGAGTTAGCCCCGCTGCAGCTGCCTCCCCAAGACCCCCCCCCCCCCGCTCCCACGACGGGGTCTCACTACGGGGGGGGGGGGAACAGAGGGGTCGAGGCTGCACCTGTTTGAGCTGCGTGATGAGGAGCATGTGGAGGAGGAGGAGGAGAGAGGGGAGGAAGGGGGAGGGGGGGAGAGAGGGGAGAGGAGGAGAGAGGGGGGGAGAGAGGAGAAGAAGGGGAGGGGGAGGAAGGGGAGGGGGAGAGAGAGGGGAGAGGAGGAGAGAGAGAGGGGAGGGAGGGGAGGAAGGGGAGAGGGAGGAGAGAGGGGAGAGGGGAGAGGAGGAGGAGGAGGGAGGGGAGGGAGGGGAGAGAGGAGGGAGGGAGGAGAGGAGATAGAGAGAGGAGAGAGGAGGAGGAGGGAGGGGAGGGAGGGGAGGAAGGGGAGAGGGGAGGGAGGGGAGGAGAGGAGGATAGAGAGAGGAGAGAGGAGGAGGAGGGAGGGGAGGGAGGGGAGAGGGGAGGGAGGGGAGGAGAGGAGGATAGAGAGAGGAGAGAGGAGGAGGAGGGAGGGGAGGAAGGGGAGGGGGGAGGGAGGGAGGAGAGGAGGATAGAGGGAGGAGAGAGGAGGAGGAGGGAGGGGAGGGGGGAGGGAGGGGAGGAGAGGAGGAGAGAGGGGGAGAGAGAGAGAAGAGGGGAGGGGGAGGAAGGGGAGGGGGAGGAGAGAGGGGTGAGGAGAGAGGGGAGAGGAGGAGAGAGAGAGGGGAGGGAGGGGAGGAAGGGAGAGGGAGGAGAGAGGGAGGAGAGAGGAGGAGGAGGGAGGGGAGGGAGGGGAGGAAGGGGAGAGGGGAGGGAGGGGAGGAGAGGAGGATAGAGAGAGGAGAGAGGAGGAGGAGGGAGGGGAGGGAGGGGAGGAAGGGGAGAGGGGAGGGAGGGGAGGAGAGGAGGATAGAGGGAGGAGAGAGGAGGAGGGAGGAGAGAGGAGAGAGGAGGAGGAGGGAGGGAGGGAGGGAGGGGGGAGGGAGGGGAGGAGAGGAGTGTGGAACAGAGGGGGTCTGACACCTGTTTGAGCTGCAGGATGATCAGCATGTGGCTGCGGCTGCTGTTGGCGTTCATGTGCGTGGCGGCGGTGGTCCGAGACCGCGTGCCCTGCTCCATCAGCTGCTCCACCTGGGAGACGTCAGCGGGGGAGCGTTAGCATGTTAGCATAGCCTGTTAGCCTTGGTCCCCGGGCAGCCATCTTGGATCTGAACGCTAGCTAGTTGGGAACTGATGCAGGTGGACCATGAGGGCGCTGAAGGAAGGCTCATTAAGGATTTAATATTTTAGGTATGGTCGGACGGCACGACGCTTCAGTCAATTCACACAACCAGCGTGTGCAGTCATGTTGCTCAGGAGCATTGGATCTATCGATCTTTGCGTTTATTTATTTCTCTCTCTCTCTCTTCATCTCTCTCTCTCGCTCTCTCTCTCTCTCTCTCCCCCCCCCTCCCCCTCTCTCTCTCCCCTCTCCTCTCTCTCTCTCTCTCTCTCCCCCCCCTCTCTCTCTCTCCCCCCCTCTCTCTCTCTCCCCCCCCCTCTCTCTCTCTCTCTCTCTCTCTCTCTCTCTCTCTCTCCCCCCCTCCCCCTCTCTCTCTCCCCCTCTCTCCCCCCCCCCCTCAGACCTGCTGGGCTCCGTCGCAGGGCACGGTGCGGAGACCCTCCACGTAGAAGCCCCGGTGCTGCTCCTCCCGGACCCTCAGCCCCCCCTGAGCCCGAGACCCCGGGACAGCAGGTCCACCACCTGGGGGGGCGGGGGGGAGAGAGGGGGAGGGAGGGGAGAGAGAGGGAGGGGGGGGGAGGGAGAGAGCAGGGGGGAGAGAGAGAGAGAGAGAGAGAGAGAGAGAGAGAGAGAGAGAGAGAGAGAGAGAGAGAGAGAGAGAGAGGGAGGGAGAGGGAGAGAGAGAGAGAGAGAGGGGGGGGGGGGGGAGAGAGAGAGGGAGAGAGAGAGAGAGAGGGAGGGGGAGAGAGGGGGAGAGAGATAGATAGATAGAGAGAGAGAGAGAGAGAGAGAGAGAGAGAGAGAGAGAGAGAGAGAGAGAGAGAGAGAGAGGGGAGAGGGAGAGGGGGAGTAGTAACCTCAGTAGGTTACAACACCATGCTAGTTTGGTATATATAGTATCTGTGATCATTGGTTGTGTTTCTCTGTGTCTTACCTGTTCATTATAGATCTCCAGCATACTGAAGAACACCTGTCGACCACGCCCAGGACAGAGGAGAAGAGGTCAAACAAACGCAGACAATCCACGGTCCGTCACTCCGAGACCCTGTCTTCCCGTCTTCCTGTCTCACCTGGCACTGCCTGCTGTCCTGGTTGCCCTTGATGGCCTGAAACAGGCGGTCACACAGCGTGGGCACCAGGCCTTTGTTGGGACCGTAGCCGACCATGGAGTAACTTTTACCCGAGCCCGTCTGCCCGTAGGCCAACAGGGTGGCGTTGTACCCCTGAAGAGACCAGAAACACACAGGGTAGAGAACTGATACACACAGGGAGGGAGAGAACCCAGACACATGGGGGTAGAGAACCCAGACACACACACGGGGGAGAGAACCCAGACACACACACAGGGTAGAGAACTGAAACACACAGGGGGTAGAGAACCAAGGCACACACACGGGGTAGAGAACTGTTACTCACACGGGGGAGAGAACCCAGACACACACACGGGGTAGAGAACTGAAACACACAGGGGGGTAGAGAACCAAGGCACACACACGGGGTAGAGAACTGTTACTCACACGGGGGTAGAGAACCCAGACACACACACAGGGTAGAGAACTGATACACACACTGGGGTAGAGAACCCAGACACACACACAGGGGTAGAGAACTGATACACACACTGGGTAGAGAACCCAGACACACACACGGGGGTAGAGAACTGATACAAACACGGGGAGAACCCAGACACACACAGGGGGAGAGAACCCAGACACACAGGGGGGGAGAGAACCCAGACACACACGGGGTAGAGAACCCAGAGAACCCAGACACACACGGGGGGAGAGAACCCAGACACACGGGGGTAGAAGAGGCAGGGGAGAACCCGTACAGCCTGGAGCCCTGAACCCATGAATACCTGCAGGGCGTTCTGCAGTATCCCCTCTCCCAGATCCTGGAAGACGCTGGCCTTGGAGAAAGGAGACGCAGGTCAAAGGTCAGAAACACAGAATCCTGTTCAGGCCGGTTTTACCTCCAGCGTTTCTCAGAGTTGATCAGCTGTGTCTGATATTCTACTGAGCATTCTCAATAATTTGGAATCTTGCTTTGGGGGGTTCCCTAACACATGAAGCGGTAATACATACAATACACATGCAATAATGGTACATATTAATTAACATTAGTTAATACAAGTTAACCAGACTACAAGTTCGATGTAAGAGACTTTCAATAAAAGCATCTGCCGAAGATTTATAGCCATTTATTGGTATTTATAATCCAGGAGGCTTAAACCCACTCACCTGGCCTGCATAGTGTGTAACCCACTCACCTGGCCTGCATAGTGTGTAACCCACTCACCTGGCCTGCATAGTGTGTAACCCACTCACCTGGCCTGCATAGTGTGTAACCCACTCACCTGGCCTGCATAGTGTGTAACCCACTCACCTGGCCTGCATAGTGTGTAACCCACTCACCTGGCCTGCATAGTGTGTAACCCACTCACCTGGCCTGCATAGTGTGTAACCCACTCACCTGGCCTGCATAGTGTGTAACCCACTCACCTGGCCTGCATAGTGTGTAACCCACTCACCTGGCCTGCATAGTGTGTAACCCACTCACCTGGCCTGCATAGTGTGTAACCCACTCACCTGGCCTGCATAGTGTGTAACCCACTCACCTGGCCTGCATAGTGTGTAACCCACTCACCTGGCCTGCATAGTGTGTAACCCACTCACCTGGCCTGCATAGTGTGTAACCCACTCACCTGGCCTGCATAGTGTGTAACCCACTCACCTGGCCTGCACAGTGTGTAACCCACTCACCTGTCCGGCGTAGCGCCCCCCCTCCTCCTCTGGCAGGAACAGGCCGGTGCGGTCGCGCGTGAACCCGCTGTGCGACCAGTAGGCGTAGTCGGAGCTGAAGGAGCGTCGCGTCGCGGCGTTCCGCGGGTCCTGGATGGTGATGACGTTGGTCGCCATGGAGATGATGCAGCGGCTGCCCGCGTCCCTCTCTCTCTGGGCGAGGGACAGAGGGAGGTGGAGGAGAGGGTCAACGTCCAATCAGAAGGAGCGAGGAGAGAGAGAGAGGCCTTCGTGAGGCAACGTTGGGTCGGCTCCCTGATTGGAGCACAGCCTAATGATGTTATTTATTTGAACCTCCCTAGGGTGGGGGGGTTTGAGGAGACAGCCAGCCAGTGTTCAGGCCCCTCCTCATCCTGATATGAGCTTAAGAACCAGATGAGACGGTCTGAGTTTGTGTCTCTGGTAGAGTGCATAGGTCAGAGGTCAGAGGTTTGGCTGTCACTGATGCAGGTCAACGTCACTGCCTTGCATCGTAGATCTTGCTTTTTCTTCTTCTGCCTAAATCAAAATTATTTTATGTTCGAAATAATGTTTCATACGTGGTGCTTTCTGTTGTTTGCTTCATGTTTGATTGTATTTTATTGGCTTTATAAAACAGTTCATGACAGAATCTTGTTTGAAATAGAAAGTTACAGTTCTACATGGGGGGGGGGGGGGGTGGTGATGAGGACCTGTGGTGACACATGTGACGTGCTCGGAGTCACAGACCTCACTCTAACACAGGATACTAGTCCTCCATCGTTCACGAAATATCAGGACTACACAAGCATTAAAACAAACAGGCAAATAACCGTATCAATGTTATATCACCAACAAAAGAATCACGAATTACAAACTGGCTTAAGAAAAACATCAAAGTGGAGAGCTTGATTCTTACAGGTTTAGACGTACTGACCTTATTGAAGGGCCGCACGCGCACGGCCACCTTGACGCAGTCCTTACATTGCATGTCTGCAGCCTTGGGCCTCATGCTGGTCGGCTCTGCAGGTGGACTGTGATCCGAGCTTCACCAGGGAGCGAGCTTTCATAGACTCAACAGGGTCAGGTTACTGAAACGGACGAGTGGGAGGGGCTGTGTGTAAACGCTGGGGAGACAAGCGGTGAGAAACCGGCTGAGAACGAGGGAAGGTGTAGAATGTGGAGCTGGACTTCAAGGAAACATGTTAAGGTCATGAACTTAAGTTGACAGAGGTCGAAGTTTACAAAGGTGTGAACTTATCCCATGTTTGTGCATACCATCAAGATTTATGGCACATTCTGATATTCCATAATCCCCATGTTGGAGTTTAGTGAATGAGAGAAATGTAACTTCTGAATGAGGCTACGACCTGGCACCAGATGCTGCTGCAGTCGAGGAAAACTGAAACTGAATACGAGGTTTCACTTTCTCCTGCTTGTCCGCGGTTATGAATTATGCATGAGACAACATGGAATGGCAGAGTGTGCAATCCACACACACAAAATAAGCAAGAGACGCAATAAAGTCACACAGAGGCACACAGAACTTCAAGCATTACCATATTTATCAAAGATCAGTCGTCAGGAAAATAAGTCATTCTACATACATTCATCGGAAAATAGCCTATATGTTTCAGTGGCCCAGGAATTTATTACAAAGAAACCAACACATCCCAAAACAAGCCTATAAACACGCCAATTACTGTGCAAGTCTTTTTTCATACAACACGTGACAGTCCCAATCCAATCTATGATTCACAGAGCATTAAACTGTAAACTTTTATTAAGACTGACATAGGTCATTTAGATGCATTTAAAAACACTTCAAACGATCAGAATAAACAAGTCCTTATGGATTTATTTAATATTGACTTTTATTAGACCTTAATGCTATTAACACAATTATGTGTGAAAGCGGTTTTCACTGCTTCTCTGAAAAAAGAGAAAGAAACCAGGCCTTGAACACACGTTAAAAGAAATCGAATGCTGGGAGGGTAAAGGTCACAGAGGTCTGTTAAAAGATAAACACTGAGTGTGGTTCGCTTATTATGCAGCCACACAGCCACTAAATACGTGCGCCAGAGATTCTGAAACGAAGTGAATATGGGAAAATATGCTAAACGAAACCGAAACGTTTTCCAGGAGAAATAATACTTTAAAAGCACGGTTCAGTTCTCCCTCCTCCCTAAGCTGAAGGTCTCCCAACCCGGTCACAGACAGGAAGTGACCGGGGAGCAGACAGGAAGTGACCGTAGGAGCAGACAGGAAGTGACCACTGGGGGGGGGGGGGGGGGGCGTGGAGCGATGGACCCAGAGAGAGGATTGGCGTGTACAGACGGGGGTTTGAGGTTTGAGTCCTTCGTCACCCTCAGAGTTTTTTCCTGCGGGTGACGGGTTTGGTGAAGACGGCCTCCATGATGCGTTTGCGCCGCTGGTTCACGCCCACGCCGGCGGCGGCGGGCTCCCCGGGCCGCCTCTGGGCGGGGGGCGCGGCGGCGGCGGCGGCCGGGCTGGGCAGGGGGGAGATCAGCTCCACCATCGCTAGGGGCACCAACACCGCCTTAGACCTGTACGGCGAGACGGAGGAATCAGTCAACACACGGGGCTAACTCCGGATCATTTGACTTACTCCAGCGGGATTGGAAATAGTGGTTGATTAATGTACCCTGATTGTAAAGGGTTAGCAATAAAGTTTAGGGGAATTTCCACCACAAGTTCAATGTCAGACACTTTCAACAATGCAGTGAACACACCAAACCAAATCTGCATCATTTGATTTACTCAAGGGCTGGTCCTGATCTGTTGACCACCAGGCCTTAAACCCTCCATTTTGTACACATTACCCACAAATCTTCACTTCCAATAAAGGATTCACCTTCTACCACCATAGTATTGTTTTTCTATCGTTGATCCGTGGGGGTTTGTTCAATCTTTTGCTCAATGCGCCATGCGGGTCCTTTAGTATCGTAGATAAACCAGCCACTAAAACCTTTCACCCCCAGAGACCTTGGAGTCGACTCTTACTTGGCTGATGATTTGATCGCCGTTCTGGACTTTTTAACGGTTGCCGTGGTTACGGCTTCATCTTTGTTCTGGAGAGAGAAAGGAATCAAAAAGTAGTTTTTTTTTAAACCATGCACGTGTTTGTAGCCGGCCTGACTCTGGTGGCTCTCGCCTCTGGCCGCCTGGACACACGAGAACCAGCCGAACAGGAACAGACGGCTAGCCTCGGATCAACAGTCAGCAAGGGGTGATGACGACACCGGCCAGTGCACCAACACAACCCTCGGATTAACGTGTGAGGTCTGTCTGTGAGGATGCGCGTCGTAACCTCCGACCAGAGGTCTGCGTTACAGGACAGGACTGGACCCAAGTGGGGTCATTGGTCAGTCTGTAATAGGGGCCTTGATCTCTGAGCGCTAGGGCCAGTGATAGAGGATACATAATACAGGTGATGGCTTCAGTGTGCGACGCTGACCTGGGCAGGGTTAGGAGCAGCATGGCGTTGGCGTCTGTTCACAGGAAGGTCCGCCTCACTCAGGATGGGAGAACCGCCTCTGTTGTCTGAGAACACGTCATAGAACATAGATCGTCATACGGTGAACTTATGGGGTCAAGGGCGCAGGTCAAACTTTACCAAGAGGTGCCGTGGCTCACTCAGCAACAGGGAGAGACGTGAAGTGTGTGAGTGAATGAGTCCGCTTACTCCTGGTTCTCCTGCGCGAGGGCGAGTAGATGAATGAGTGTTTTGCGGCGTCCTTCTCGGGCTCGGGGTCCGGGTGGGGGTCCGGGTGGGGGTCCGTAGCCGCGGCGGGGGAGGGGTCGCGCTCCACTGACGCCTTGGTTCTCCTCCTGTTGGCGCTCGCCCTCCTCTTACCGGCAGCACCTCCTGCTGAGACAGGGAGGAGGAGGAAGAGGAAGAGGAAGAGGAAGAGGTGGAGGTGGAGGAGGAGGAAGAGGAGGAGGTGGAGAGTCAGCCATGGTTCCTCCCGGTCTCTCCAGGAGACACGGACACCACAGGGATGGACCGTGCTCAGCATACAATTAATCAAGGAATGGGTAGAGATAGAGTCGTGTAGGTTGAACAGTTTAAATAGTTTAACATTTCAATTTGGTCCGCATTACGACGGTCAAAATAAATATGATATGCATGACAAACAGATCCAACTCCAAACAGCTCCAAATGAATAGTCTGCTTGTGCCCCCGTGTGCTGAGAACCAGCCCCCACCCGCAGCCATAATGAAGACCAGACATGAATGAATGAATGAATGACGAGGGGCCGTGGCTCCACCCACCTTCCTTCTCCTCCTCGTCCTGCAGCCTCTTGATGAGGGCGTCGGCCACGGGGGTCTGGGAGTCCACCTCCAGGGGCGGGTCCAGGAAGGGCAGGTCCTCCTCCGCCTGCTCCCAGAGCCGGCTCCGGGTCAGCCTGCGGGAGCCGGGGGTGGGCGGGGCCTCGCCGGGCTGGGCGTCGGCCTCCAGGGGTTTGGCCGCGGAGCTCCGCCCCCTCGCTCTGGCTTGGCTCACAGGCTTGACCTGGGGTCGGGGTTAGACAGTCGATCAGCGGTCAGCGGTCAGCACTACAGCACAGACCTCGCGTGACAAAGACCTACAAACCAGGGGAGGCCTGATTGGTCTCCTCCTGGGCCGCGGGCTCACCTGGGGCGGGGCACTGAGGCTGGCCCGGCTGGACGCCCGCGTCCCTCTAGACGGGCTGGAGGAGGCCGCCGCCTTCTTCACCACCTCCTCCTCCTCCTCCTCCTCCTCCTCCTCCTCCACCTCCAGCAGGACCGGCCGGGCTTCAGAATAGCGGATCCTGGAGATCCGGGTGAAGCCTGTGGCCCCCTGCTCCTCCTCCAGTGGCTCCTCCTCCTCCAGTGGCTCCGCCTCCCCTACGCTGCTCTTCCGGCGGCTAGCTCGTGTGGGCGTGGCGCCCTGCCTGGTCCGGCGTTTGGCCGGCGGGGGGCCCTTGGCGCGGCTCTCGTCCTCGTGGTGGACGTTATTCACCGCCTCCTCCTCCGCCTCCTCCACCTCCTCCACCTCCTCCAGGGCGCGGCCGCGGGACTTGCGGCCGACCCTCGACGGACTGGCCTTCTGGGGCGTGCGGCGTTTGGCCGGGGTGGCCTTTGGGGCGATGAGGTCGTTGTTCACGGGCTCCTCTCCCTCCTCGTCCACCTCCTCCACCTCCCTCTCGATGGGGCGCCGCGTGGGGGTCTTACGGGCGCTTCGTCGCGGCGTGTTGGCTGGATGCTGGGCTATTGCGCTTTGTCTTCTGACTCTGGTACCGCTGCGAAGGGAGGTCATCGACACGTCCCCCACCTCCTCCTCCTCCTCCTCCTCCTCCTCTTGCACCACCTCCGTGGGGGGAGCGGTCCAGGAGACCGTCTTGCGCCCCCTGGTGGCCCTTCGTGTGGGCGTGGCGGGGGCTTTCTTCACCGCGGGTTCCTCAGAAGAGGGCTCTGGGTCAGCCGGGTCTTCTGAGCTGAAGACCTGCCTGACGTGGCCGTCCTTGCCTCCTTGGTCCTCAGACCCCCTCTTCCTGGACCGCCTCCGGCTCTCCTCCTGCAGCTTGAGGAACTCTTCGGCTCCCTCCACCGTGTTCTCTTCTGGGTCGACCTGCTCTCGCTCTTCCTGAAGCGTGGCCACGGTCTCCGTGTTCTGGAATACCGGCGGAACCTCTGCACCGCCATCCGTCTGCTCGGGCAGACTTCCCTCAGGGATGGTCTCTTCGAGATCTTTGGCCATTCCGTCGTCGGCAAAAAAGTCCTCAGAAGGTGCGTGCGTTGTGTCTTCCATCATCGCCTCCAGTGCGGTGAACCTGCCGGCCGCTACCGTCCGACTTGTGACGGCCAGTGAGATGGTGTCAGACTCCGGTTCCTCCTCGGAACCGAGCTCTGTAGTGAACAGTTGACTCACTTCTTCTGCACCCTCTTCATACACATTGTGTGATGCCATGTAGTGAGGTGAGAAGGAAGCAGACAAGTCGGGCTGAGGACTCTGTTCCCCCGGCTCCATCAGGCAATCCCTCTCCATCGACTCCTGGATGTCTACTTCTGCCACGGGGTCTTCAACCTCCAACTCTAGGTCTGCTGCCTCCTCCTCTGAGTCTTCAGCCTCCAACCCTAGGTCTGCTGCCTCCTCCTCTGAGTCTTCAGCCTCCAACCCTAGGTCTGCTGCCTCCTCCTCTGAGTCTTCAGCCTCCAACCCTAGGTCTGCTGCCTCCTCCTCTGAGTCTGCTGCCTCCTCCTCTGAGTCTTCAGCCTCCAGCACGGGGACTTCAGCCTCCAGCACTGGCTCTGTTACCTCCACTAGATCTGCTGCCTGCAGGACTGGATCTGCAGCTTTCACTAGTGGGGCTTCAGCCTCCACCACCTCTGGAGCCTCAGCCTCCACCACCTCTGGAGCCTCAGCCTCCACCACCTCTGGAGCCTCAGCCTCCACCACCTCTGGAGCCTCAGCCTCCACCACCTCTGGAGCCTCAGCCTCCACCACCTCTGGAGCCTCAGCCTCCACCACCTCTGGAGCCTCAGCCTCCACCACCTCTGGAGCCTCAGCCTCCACCACCTCTGGAGCCTCAGCCTCCACCACCTCTGGAGCCTCAGCCTCCACCACCTCTGGAGCCTCAGCCTCCACCACCTCTGGAGCCTCAGCCTCCACCACCTCTGGAGCCTCAGCCTCCACCACCTCTGGAGCCTCAGCCTCCACCACCTCTGGAGCCTCAGCCTTCACCACCTCTGGAGCCTCAGCCTCCACCACCTCTGGAGCCTCAGCCTCCACCACCTCTGGAGCCTCAGCCTCCACCACCTTTGGAGCCTCAGCCTCCACCACCTCTGGAGCCCCAGCCTCCACCTCTGGAGCCCCAGCCTCCACCTCTGGAGCCTCAGCCTCCACCACCTCTGGAGCCTCAGCCACCTCTGGAGCCTCAGCCACCTCTGGAGCCTCAGCCTCCACCACCTCTGGAGCCTCAGCCTTCACCACCTCTGGAGCCACAGCCTCCACCACCTCTGGAGCCTCAGCCTCCACCACCTCTGGAGCCTCAGCCTCCACCACCTCTGGAGCCTCAGCCTCCACCTCTGGAGCCTCAGCCTCCACCACTGAGTCTTCCTCCATCAGAAGGTGGAGCGGGCCCTGAGACTCACTCATGTCTTGGAGAAGGTCTTCAGGCGGGGCAGTGAGTTGATCAGTGATCCCTTGTACTGCGAGCTCCAGGGCGTTCTGGTGGTTCTCCAGTGGCAGCGTGTCTGCGTCAGAGTCCACGTCCTCCACCTCCAGCATGAGGGAGAAGGAGCCGTGAGCTCCAGAGGTGGGGCTGTCCGCCTCGCTCTCCTTCCCCAGCACGGTGAGGCCGACCTGGGCCCCGTCCACCAGGCTGTGCTCGTGTCCCTCCACCAGCTCCAGGGGCACCAGCAGTGTGGCGGAGGGTTTGAGCTCCGTCAAGGTCCCGGCGTCCACTGCGTCAGCCCCGTCGAGCCCCCCAAGCCTCACCATCACCACCTCTCCGTCAGCCACCATCTATTCAGAGGAAGAACAAGAAGCGTCCGTTTATCATTAGCTCACCGTGCACAGGGTCACTGCTGGGGTGTTCTAAATAACCAGGAATGTGTTTGGACCGTTTCGGAAGTCAAGGCCAAATAGATGCAAAACTACACTAGGAATAAAGAGGAGATAGGTGTCGCATGTCTTATTTTTTACATTTACATTCAGGGCATTTAGCAGACGCTTTTATCCAAAACAACTTACAATAAATCCATTTGACAGGAGAAAGAGAAACATCAATATAACGCTGTCGCCACACGAAGGCTGTTCAAAGAAATAAGTGCCAATCGGGCTCAATCCCGATTCTCCCCTCTCCCCAAATCTCAACCCTACGCCTCGCGCAGCGTAGTCTTGTCCTGAAAGACTTGTGTTACACCATTATTTTTGGTTAACTTCGGTTCATCAACATATGATGATTACTCTTCCAGTTACACCTTGGTGTGTCTCCATGTTTGTTGTGGCCAAGAGCCGGACCGTGACCCCGTACACAACAGAGACAGCTGGGATAAGATGCTACACAATGCCAACCACTATCTTCAACTACACAGTACGTGTTCCAAAATGTACTTTTCAAGGACATGTATTCTTTACTGCAGGCCTGTCAAGAGCCAGTTGACTAGTTACCTTCAGCTCAGCCTCGGAAGGAACCAGCGAGAGGTCCTCTGTAGGCCCGCCCAGGAAGTGGGGAAGTCCTTCCTCCTCAAAGAGAGGGGCAGGGGGTCCGGGCTGGAGGGAGAACATGGGCCTGTTGCCCTGAACCTCTTCAATGATCTCCACCTCGCTGCCAGAGTCCTCCTCTTCCTCCTCCTTTTCTTCCTCAGACTCTTCCGACCCCTCCTCTCCATCCTCCTCCTCCTCTTCCTCCTCCTCTGAGGCAGCGCTGGAGAGCTCCTCCGTGTCGTTCAGGCTCACCACAGCTGCAGGTGGGAACAGGACGTTAGCATCACACCAAAGAACATGAAGTCCACCACAGCAGGAGACGCTTGGTGTATTAGCTTATCTGTGTGTGGTGTAGACGAGTGTAGAGAAGAGGGTGAAGAGTGAGTGAGAGAGTGAGTGAGAGACAGAGCGAGAGACAGAGCGAGTGAGATACTGAGTGAATGTGTGTCCTCACAATGTGATTCACTGCCCGACAGCTCTGAGGATGTGATGGAGGTCACAGACTTCTGGCTGCTCAGCGTGGGGACGTCAGCAGCAGGCTCCTTCTCTTCCGGCAGCACATCGTCACTAAGATAAGGGATAGGAGTCAAACCCAGAACATTAGAAGATATTCCTTATACTGTATATATATATCTTCAACCTAATCCTCCGTCCTCGGGGCTGTGGGACCAGGCCTACCTGGTGAAGGAGCTCCAGTGCTCTGGCGTCTCGTGGATACCAGAACGCGTCAGCAGGGGAGATGACAGGTCGTCTCCGAATAGATTGCGGTCGACGAACTCTGTGAGATCTACAGCAGAGGACATCATTACCGTCACCATAACCTGATCTAGAGCACACCACATCATTACAATCCATAACCTGATCTAGAGCACACCACATCATTACAATCCATAACCTGATCTAGAGCACACCACATCATTATTAGCATCACCATAACCTGATCTAGAGCACACCACATCATTACCATCATAACCTGATCTAGAGCACAACACATCACCATAATCTAGGGCAAGTCCCCAAATGATTCCGATAGTAATCCCTGCATGATCTACAGCAAAGGACACCAAATCATTACGCTCACTGATCTGTTCTATAGAAATGATTTAGAACGGATATGGTGGTATATTGTAGATGCTAAAAACGACCGTACAACAAATGGAGATGCAGCACATTTGGATCTCTTCTATAGTTTTTCATTTTGTGTTAAAAATCTGTTCCCTGACTGTGCCTTCCCCCTCACCTGTAGTGGGTTCCAGCAGCTCTGTGGGCTCATGCTGGGGTTCGCTGGCTTGTGTTACTTCCAGGTGTTCGGTGAACTCAGAATACTCAAAGGTCTTCTCCGTCCGGTCCAGATCTTCTACACGGGCGTCACAGACCACGGCGTCAACCGTTCCCTGATCCGCGGCCGGACGCAGAACCTCCTCCACTTTGATGCGACATGTTTCCAAGTCCATGTCGATGACCATGTCCTGCTGACCAGCCGACCCGCCTCCGCCATCCTCCTCCTCCAGGCGCGTTTCTAGAACCTCTTCCTCCACCGCCCCTTCAGCTTGTCGAGGGCTAACCGTTTTCTCATCTTCTTGAGATGCCATCTCTCCCTGGGCATCCTCTTCTTCACTCTTTTGCTGTTCCTCCTCCTCCTCATCCACCACCACTTCCTCCACCTTCTCCTCGTCGTCAGTGGAGGCGACGGACTTCTCAGTCTCTCCATCTTGTGGTGTTTTGAGGCTCACCACGAGTATGTCCTCTTCCTCCTCCTCCTCCTCGTCAGCGGAGGCGACGGACTTCTCAGTCTCTCCATCTTGTGGTGTTTTGAGGCTTACCACGAGTATGTCCTCTTCCTCCTCCTCCTCCTCCTCGTCAGTGGAGGCGACGGACTTCTCAGTCTCTCCATCTTGTGGTGTTTTGAGGCTTACCACGAGTATGTCCTCTTCCTCCTCCTCCTCCTCCTCCTCCTCGTCAGCGGAGGCGACGGACTTCTCTGTCCCTCCATCTTGTGGTGTTTTGAGGCTCACCACTAGTACGTCCCCTTCCTCCCGATCTTCTCCGAGGGGTGCGTCGTGGAACTCGAGGGTGGAGTCCGACGACAGGACGGAGGTCAGGCTGGTCTCCAGACCCAGGCTCAGCCGCCCTGGCAGCGCCCCCGGCGGCAGCGACAGCGACAGCGCGCCCCGGCTCTCCGGGAGCTCCTCCAGGGAGGACGCGTCGCTGTCCGAGCCCCGGAGCTGAGGCGAGGGGACCCCGCCCGCCGGGGGCATGAACGTGACCCGCGGGGTCGCCTCCCCGGCGCCCCCTTCAGCCCGGGAGGCCCAGGGCTTCAGGGGGCCGCCGGGCAGCGGGGAGCCGCGCGTCAACAGGCTGATTTCACTGTCAGCCGCCGTCTACAAAGGAAAATAATAAAAAAAAGGATGTAAGCGATGGGGACATGCGGTGAAGAAACGCAAAAACAGCTGAAGCTTTGGTTTGGAACCGAGGATCGGCAAGGCGCCGGTCGTACATCGCGCTGATAATTACGGTACTCTGGTTTAGTTTATTCTGCATACAAACCGTTGATATGAATTTTAATTTCATTTGCTATTTGATCAACCTCAAGGCAAAAGAAAAAGGTATAAAAGGTCCACCCTCAGGTGTGCTACTGTGCGACGCAACCCCCGACCTCTTCACACTACCATGCACCGACCGATCGAGGGAAGAAGAGGCCAGAGCACCAGTGAATAAGCAAAGCGTTTATTGGTCAGCCGAGTACGCGTTGGTCCTCAGAGCCGGAAGCTCTGGCGGCCGGGCTGAGGCTCGGCGGGGCTGAAGCGCAGCCTCCTCTGGAAGCGGCGCCCCGGGCTAGCCCTTACCCCGTTGCTCCAGGGGGACGGGCCCTTCCTCATCTCGGGAGAGGACGTCCGCTCGATGAAGGCGATGCGGCTCTCCTTGGCGCCGCGGAGCGGGGGGGTGACGGAGCGGCCGGGCGAGGCCGAGGGCGTGGCCACGGGCGTGGGCCGCAGGCTGCTGCGCAGGATGGAGTGAGGCGTGAAGGCCGAGAACACGCTGCCCGACGCCACCAGAGCCCGCGCACGCTGAGACCGCAAGAAAGGTTACAAAGAAGGTTAAGGTACCGGGACAGAGGCGTTAAACAGGGCCTGAGGATCAACCTTCACCTAGGCTCTGCTTAGGTTCTACAAAGCGGCCACATCACAACACTCACCCTGACCACCTGCGGCGTGTGCAGCAGGCTGAGCTCAGGGGCCCGGGCGATGCTTCGAGGGGGGACCCCCTGGGAGCCAGGGGCCCTGACGGGGCTGAGGAGGGACCCGGGGGTCTGGCTTGAGGGACGGACCACCAGGTCGACCAGCCTGCTCGGCACAGCAGGGCAGAGGGTGAAGAGCAGCGGTAAGCATAGCGGAGCACACAGACGCCGATCGCCCTCCCGATCAGTGATCAGACATCGACGACTCCAGCTTAGTGAATATAGATCCCCCGTGAGCCTAAGGCCGTGTTCACATCTAGCGTTTTTTTTGTTTTACACTTCTTTTACATTATATTCCTATGGAGCAGAGCGTTTCTGGAAAAAGTCGCGGCCGTTTTTTTAAACGCCTCTCCCAGCGTTTTTTTCTGCCGTACGGAGTTCCAACTTTCAGGAAGAAAGCGGCCGACGTCAGGCGTCTTTTTGGGCAACTGACCAATCACAAGCGGAACATGGACACTTCGTCACGAAGGGAACTCAACTGTCAAAACAAGAAACGATGGCGGACAAATCACTCGGGGAAAGTGCCGGTGGAGCGGTTAATAGTTTTAATAACGGAACATGTCGAGATCTACGACATGTCTAATGGGCTCTAGCCTGGATACGTAGTAGGCGAGTAACATCGGGTCTAGAATGGGTTCGTTGCTAGGCGATAGAAAAAACGCTCTCGGCGCTATTAGGACAAAAAAACTTTGCCAGCTTCTTTTTTATTTTTTTTACGGTCGACTCAACTTTTCCCTATCACAAAAAACGCTAGCTGTGAACACGGCCTAAGGAAGCAGCAGTGGTGTGCTCTCGGTGTACCTGGACTTTCTCCTGGCGGTCACGGCGATGGGAGTTCCCAGGAATGGATCACTAAGGGTGCGGGAGTAGGGCCTGGGACTGGGGCTCAGGGACTCGGAGGCCCTGGGGCTGGGGGGGCAGGAAGAGATGGAGACAGGACTAAAGGTCAGTCATGGTTCCCCCCAAGAGTTTGAGTTACACAATCAAGAACTTTAAGCGGCTCCATCTGTGGGACACGTGAGGGAGGGGGGGGGGGGTGATGACGGGGGGTGACGCCGGGCTCACCTCCTCAGCGGCGAGCTGGTGGGCGTGGCCCCTTTGCCGAGCCACACCTCCTCGATCTTGGTGAGCACGTTGCTGATGAAGCCGGCCCTGGACATCACCTTGTCGTTGGCCGAGCGCTTGGCCATGCTGGACAGCGGCTGGGGCCGGTTCACTGAAACCAAACGACGGGGTTACGACAGGGCCTTCCCCCCCCCCCCCCCCCCCCGATCAACGCTAACACACTCCCTGCATTTAACCCCCTCCCGCCCTGTGCTAGGACGAGGACGGGCCCAGGTACCTTCTCGGTGGCTGGTGGCAGGGTGGCTGTAGGGCTTGGCCCGCTCCATGGCCATCCGTCTCTGCACTCGGGGCAGAACCTTCCAGTATTGGTCCAGGAGAGCGTTCCTACTGTTGGAGCGCTCCTTCACCTTGGGGTCCCTCTCGTTCTGGAATCAGAGGACGCCGTTATAAGTATGTTAATTACAAGATAGTATAACAATATTAGCATTATTAAATGTTTAGTTTGGAACTGCCAATTAGCCTGTGCTTTATCCTCAAGCTGTACTTTCAAACACATTTTCTTAATTAAGATAAGCCTTTGTTTGAAGCGTATAGAGTTGAATAAAGCTGGGTATGAACGATGTCTCTGCCTGGGACGTGCCTGCCTACCGTGTGGGGTGGATGTGTGCCCACTCACCATCAGGTTGGTCTTCAGGCCCTGGTTGAGCTGCAGGGCGGGGATGTAGTTGGCCTGCTGCAGGTAGTGGACCATGAGCAGCTCTCTGTTCTGCAGACCGCCCGTACCCTGAAGGAACCTCTCCAAACACTCCTGCAGAGACACACACCCTATGTTATCGTACTATGCATCACATTATGGAGTGTGTGAAGGGTCCAGGGGGGACCTGCTGCTCTGTGGGTGGGCAGAATAGTCCAGGAATACACAATCACATTTCTTTAAAATGCAACACATATCTCCACCTCATTAACCCTCATTAACCCTCATTAACCCTCAATCCGCGACAATTAACGGCTCATACACGCCATTCCCCGTCCATCCATCCACTCATCCGTCCGTCCGTCCGTCCATCCCTCCATCCATGCGTCCTTTCTTCCTTCCGTCCATCCTTCCTTCCGTCTTTCCGTCCATCCACTCATCCTTCCGTCCGTCCATCCACTCATCCTTCCGTCCGTCCATCCACTCATCCGTCCGTCCGTCCGTCCGTCCGTCCGTCCGTCCGTCCTCCCACCTGCTCGGTGGGGCTGAGGGGCAGCCTCAGCAGCTCCTTGATGAGGCCCAGCTCCTGGCAGCTCTCGTACAGGAAGGCCAGCAGCTGGTCCATGCTGAGGCGTGTGGAGTGCTGCCGCAGCATGGACAGCGCCTCCACAAGGCACCTGGAGGGGGGAGAGGCGTCTCAGTACTGAGGAGCGGGGGGGGCAGACGGGCTGCGGCGGGACGGCTCCGCCCACTGGAGCCCCGACCGCGCCGGCTCAGCCCACTGGAGCCCCGACCGCGCCGGCTCAGCCCACTGGAGCCCCGACCGCGCCGGCTCAGCCCACTGGAGCCCCGACCGCGCCGGCTCAGCCCACTGGAGCCCCGACCGCGCCGGCTCAGCCCACTGGAGCCCCGACCGCGCCGGCTCAGCCCACTGGAGCCCCGACCGCGTCGGCTCAGCCCAGTGGAGCCCCGACCGCGCCGGCTCAGCCCAGTGGAGCCCCGACCGCGCCGGCTCAGCCCAGTGGAGCCCCGACCGCGCCGGCTCAGCCCACTGGAGCCCCGACCGCGTCGGCTCAGCCCAGTGGAGCCCCGACCGCGCCGGCTCAGCCCAGTGGAGCCCCGACCGCGCCGGCTCAGCCCAGTGGAGCCCCGACCGCGCCGGCTCAGCCCACTGGAGCCCCGACCGCGTCGGCTAAAGCCCTGGTAGATAGATGGTGAACTGCTGAGGTCCCGTGCTACAGGTCACTCCCGCCATCATTCAACCCCCTTGCAACGCAAGGGGGTCCGTAACCCCCTTGCGTTGCGTGAACGTGGGACCATAATCAGCCCTTTAACGTCTGCGGTCTACATGCAGGCGTCGCCTGACCTGACCCTACTAACACAAACAGTAACCCTCCCAGTGAGTTAACCACAGTAACCCTCCCAGTGAGTCAACCACAGGAACCCTCCCAGTGAGTTAACCACAGGAACCCTCCCAGTGAGTCAACCACAGGAACCCTCCCAGTGAGTCAACCACAGGAACCCTCCCAGTGCGTTAACCACAGTAACCCTCCCAGTGAGTTAACCACAGTAACCCTCCCAGTGAGTTAACCACAGGAACCCTCCCAGTGAGTTAACCACAGGAACCCTCCCAGTGCGTGGGCCACAGGAACCCTCCCAGTGAGTTAACCACAGGAACCCTCCCAGTGAGTTAACCACAGTAACCCTCCCAGTGAGTTAACCACAGGAACCCTCCCAGTGCGTTAACCACAGGAACCCTCCCAGTGAGTTAACCACAGGAACCCTCCCAGTGCGTGGGCCACAGGAACCCTCCCAGTGAGTTAACCACAGGAACCCTCCCAGTGAGTTAACCACAGGAACCCTCCCAGTGCGTTAACCACAGGAACCCTCCCAGTGAGTTAACCACAGGAACCCTCCCAGTGCGTGGGCCACAGGAACCCTCCCAGTGCGTGGGCCACAGGAACCCTCCCAGTGAGTTAACCACAGGAACCCTCCCAGTGCGTGGGCCACAGGAACCCTCCCAGTGCGTGGGCCACAGTAACCCTCCCAGTGCGTGGGCCACAGGAACCCTCCCAGTGCGTGGGCCAGCAGCTCCGTACCGGTTGTGCAGCAGCACAGAGAGGCAGAGCTTGGCCTGGGCGCTGGAGGACAGCGGGGGCTTGGTGACGTGGAGGTAGCGGAGGGCCACGGCGTGCTGGCCCTGGCACATCAGGGCCTGCAGGACCCTCTCGTGCTGCCAGGGGAAGTGGCACTGGGAGGTAGTTGGGTGCAGGAGCAGCTCCACCGAGCTCTGATCAGGGGAGGAGTTACAGAGAGGGGGAGGGAGTCAGACACCTCGACGAGGTTGACATGCAGAGGAAAGACTTCATTTCACCAGGTTGTACAGGTGTGATCCTAAGTGGAGTTTACAGCTTGGACCGTTTTTCGGTGTGAGCAGCGAATTTTCAAAAAGACAAAATACAACAGTAAAGACATCATTGCTTCATCACAGTGATGTTACCGCCTCAATATCCAACCGTAATGCTGCGAGGTTAACGCCAGCTTGTGTGTGGGTGGGTGTATACGTATGATATATATGTGTGTACGTGTGAGCTAGGGTTGCCGCGGGATGGAAATTTTCACACCGAGTAATACACTCGTGTCAACACCGGTATTACCGAGTATAAACGGTATAAACTAGGGATGGGCGTGAGGAATCGATTACTCGAGTACTCCTCGTTACAAATGAACTCGGTTGGGGGACAGGCAAACTCGAGTTTGCATATACACACACAAACAAAGTTTTCTGAAGCAAATGTATCACTTGTCTGTGCGGCGCCACTAACGCATGCCGTGGGCACAAAGCAAATGAAATGTATCAATGTATTCTGTGTGGCGCGTGCCGTCCGTGCCGTGTGCAGGCACGCCAGAATTCAAAAAAAGTTAAGAGATGGCGGATAAAGCAAAGCGCAGCGAAGAATTGAAATACTTTAAAGAAATAGGAGATCATAAGGTGAAATGTAAAATATGCCAAGCGAAATCGAGCTACCAGAGTTCTACAAGTACTATGCGGCAACATATGCTCCTGAAACACAACGGTGAGTTCTGGAAAGCAGACCCGCAGCAACCAAGTGTGTCGCCTTTTTTCACCGCCGCAAGACGCATCTATCGCGGCCGTGTAGAGAAGATCACAACGCTGAGTATTTCCATAGTCCATTTGCTGCCGTTTTATTTGCAGCTTTAAATTATTTGCAATGGTTAGGCTACTTGTTTCGTTTTTGTTTTTTTTAAACCGTCACAGGCCTTGGTTCGACGTGATTTAAATTATGAGACGCATATTTATTTTTGTAAGGAAAATGTGTTTTGAACGTTTGCAAAAATAAATAGAGTAGAATAGAATACTCTGATAACTGACTGTTTTGATGGAGAATAACCATTACATGTTTGGTTGGTAATATTGCCGTTCATCATTAGGCCCATTCCTGCTGCAGATGCGTTGCATTCTAAAAATAGATTTGATTAAACGAGTACTCGATTGATCCTCGAGGAATTCCTTCGATCACTCGAGTTTGGAATTTACTACTCGTGCCCATCCCTAGTATAAACGGTATCAACTTTGAAACTAGGTCAACCGCCATCTTCTCCATCAACTCTCCTCTCACACTCGGTGACAGAGTCTGGCAGTGCGCCAATTCTCGGTGACAGCGTCTTATAACGTTCTATATATATAATAGTATAATATAATTTTATACATAATATCACGGCCAAAAGCTCTGTGCGCCTCCGGATGGCCGTAGCGCGGGGAGCTCTCGTAGGGACTGGGCTTCGCGGGGTTTGTTTACCGGCGTAGCTATGGTTACCGCTCTTGTGTGATCCAACGGTTTATCAGGGAAGCCTATTAGGTTTGTATATATTTTTATTTTTATTATATTTTTTTTTTTTACCAAATATCACTGAAAAAAAAAATATATAATAACTCGGTGTTGCCGGTGTGCAACACTGAGTAACCGGTGTTGGCCTCAACACCGGTAATACCGTATATACCGCGGCAACACTAGTGTGAGCCTACCTGGTGGTCGTGGTGGTCAAGCAGCCAGAGGCCCTGGACCAGTTTGACCAGGCCGATGGGGAGGGCGAAGGCGGTGGGGAAGGACTCTACGGAGGCCCCCCCTTTGTTGGGGAAGGAGTACATGACATCCAGCAGCAGATAGATCACCTGGAGACCCAGGGTCAAGGCAAATAAACACGCACACGCACACACACACACTCGGGCTTGAATAAAATACCACTACCAACTACTTCTTATCTCTGGTGTTTACTGGGAACGGGTTAACCTAACGATTGTCGCTGTGAATAAAAGCGTCTGCTAAATGCCCTCAATGTAAAAATGTAAGTGTAGTTGGGAAACCAAAAGGATACAATGGCGTGTTTGGCAGCTACGTCCATATCCTCCAGGAGATATATGTCCAGCAGGGCCTATTGGTCGGAGAGTAACACATCATCAACAACATGTTTCCCTTTGAGAGGGGCCGCTCGGCTTCAGACTCAGAGGGGCCGCTCGGCTTCAGACTCAGAGGGGCCGCACGGCGTCAGACTCAGAGGGGCCGCTCGGCTTCAGACTCAGAGGGGCCGCACGGCGTCAGACTCAGAGGGGCCGCACGGCGTCAGACTCAGAGGGGCCGCTCGGCTTCAGACTCAGAGGGGCCGCACGGCGTCAGACTCAGAGGGGCCGCTCGGCTTCAGACTCAGAGGGGCCGCACGGCGTCAGACTCAGAGGGGCCGCACGGCGTCAGACTCAGAGGGGCCGCACGGCGTCAGACTCAGAGGGGCCGCACGGCGTCAGACTCAGAGGCGAATGCTTACATGCAGCGTTGGAGGCGGGTACTGCCCGGTTCCGCCGTCATCCCTCTTCCACAGGTTGACCAGCCGCTCGCCGCATTGGCTAACCAAGCCGTCAATCATCAAGCAGTCCGCGCACCACTTGCCCCTGAACAAACATATTAATACCCCGTTACATCCTGTTACACCGTGTGACCGAGCTGTGACCGATTGAACAGAATCCTTCAGGTAAACATCATTGACATTACAGCATGACTATAGCGACCAGTCAGACAGGGTATTTATTTGAATCCACGATGGGCCTGATTGATAAGGGCACAACATCTACAATATTTAATATTGTATCCAGAAGAAAAGATTCCCGTGAGTGGTCAGCTGCTATACAGTGTAGCAGTGAAGAACACTGAGAAATGATTAGACGTTGAGCTGAATGGCCACTTCGACTCCTCGCTCACAGATCTGAGCCGACCTGCCTGCCCTCCCCACTATATATATATATATATATAAATATATATATATATATATATATACACACACATTTAGGCATACTCACTTCTAGATTACAATGACTGAGTGAGTATTCTGAATCGAAATTGAACCGAGAACAAATAAATGGCAGTGCATTGATGAATCGATAATTTTAACCAGCCCCAATATATATGTTTATATATATATATAAAGAATGCGGTGCATTGCTGAGCTCCGGGGTGCTCACTTGGCCAGCCGGGTGAGGTCCTCCCTGCGGATGGTGTAGTAGCTGCTGACGACTCCGTGCGTGTAGAAGGGCCTGGAGATCTGGAGGGCGTCTTCGTCTAAACGAGGAGGGGTTCAGGGGACGCAGGTGAACTCTTGAGATCCCACCATCGCCGTAACACAACCACGGCATCGCGTACGGGCAAAGCGGACGGTGAGGTGTTGTACGTACCGGACCCCTCGGGGAGCAGGCCGGTGCGGCAGAACCACAGCACCACCTGGGCGTACTGGGAGATCAGGCTGGACACCAGGTTCTTGTTCATCAGCCCAACCAGCCCTGAACAGCAGACGACCAGCAGACCGTCAAACACAAGGGAGGGGGGGGGGGTCTATGTGTGTGTGCGTGCATTCAGTTGGTCAGACAAAACAGAACCCTTCAACCTAATCAGATGATCTCATGTCCATGCTTAAAAAATGAACCATAACTCAGCCGTGTGTATCTGTGTCAGTGTGCAGTACATAACCCCAGCCCACTTCTCTGCTGTGTGTATCAGTGTCAGTACATAGCCCCAGCCCCAGCGCACCTCTCTGGGTGTGTATCAGTGTCAGTACATAGCCCCAGCCCCAGCGCACCTCTCTGGGTGTGTATCAGTGTCAGTACATAGCCCCAGCCCCAGCGCACCTCTCTGGGTCAGCTCCTGGGCCTCGCTCAGCAGGCAGTGGAAGATGGCGCTGAGGTTCCCCAGGAGCCTCTGGCTGTGCTGCAGCAGCTGCAGCGTCTGGGGGTCCGTGAAGTTTGAGGAGCTGTCGAACAGGGGCGCACCTGGGTGGGGCACGCACACGCACACGCACACACACACACACACACACACAGTTATCTTAAAATCTTTATACATTTGATGTTGTAGGTAGGATAGAGCCAAACAAAAATACACGCATACAGATGACAATTTGCATATTTTGTAAGGGAATTCCCAATTTCAGTTGTGCACAATATGAGGTGGGATCAGATGAACCCTGGGCCCCGGGACGTACAGATGCCGTCCAGCTCCTCCTTGGTGCTGACCACCTTGTTCCAGGCCCACTCCAGGATGAAGCGCAGGTTCAGAGCGGAGCCCGGTTGCTCTGCAGAACAGGACAGACGAGGGCCAGGTTAAACATGGAGGGCAACATGTTCTGGGGGGGGGGGGGGGGTGTGTGCAGATCAGTGTTTAGGGGCTGTGATGGGAGGTTGGTATGGTGCTATGGCTCTCCCTACCCTCGGACGTCCACTGCTTGATGCAGCCTGTGATGAGGCCCAGAGAGCTGGTCTCCACCGCCGTCCACAGGATGGCGTCCAGCTGTTCCTCCTGGGAGGGGAACACACTTCAGTTTAGCTTAGCTTCTTCATTTCAAACATGTTTGAGTAATACAACAAAATAAACTGACAAACGAAACCGATGAGAATAGTCAAAACAACAATAGTCAAAACAAAAGTCATAATTTGAACCGAACATGTCTACAAAGGAGTAGGATGAAGCATATGCTTATTTAAACATACCCCTTCTCCACTACTCAACTAACTAACTTATCTTTCTCCCTAAACATACATATTTACATGATGCATCTTTACAAAAAAATAGAAAATAAATAGATTAAATAAACAAATGCATAAAACATTTATCATTCATGAAAACACCTGATCATTAATCCCCTCCTTCCTCCCTGCACCTCGTGTAAACCATGCGTTTGTTCCGCTTTATAAACTGGATCATGCTTGGACATGGCCTGAGCTCCGCACCCAGGAGGACCCTGAAGAGACTCGCTGCCGTACAGCAGGCGCTGGACTCCCCGTGCTCTCACTAGGGGACAGGGGGCTGCGGGCCGTCCTACCTGGGAGGGAGCGGCGAGGTGGCTGTCGGCCAGGCGGGACGACAGCAGGCCGGACATCAGGCAGCGGGTGTAGCTGCTGCAGATGAAGTCGCTGGAGCAGGGCGCGGCCTTCTTCAGGAAACTCAGGGTCTGGTGGAGGTGGTTAAACACAGCATCACACGACTGGGCTGGCGGATGGAAGCCAGATCAAACATCAGAATTGGCCCAAAATAAATGATATCAAAACTGAGACAGGGCACACTGACTTTGGAGAAGATGGACTTACCTCTTTCTGATGCCCGGAGCAGGTTAGGTGAACGACTCCAGAGTTCAGCAAGCAGGTGGCATCTGAAACATCAGAAACCAAATGTTAATGATTGCTATCTTAAACGAGCTTAAATATGAAGCAGAAACCCTTCACAATATGATCAGTTTTGTAGAATTAGCTGAAAGATTAAGAACAGCAACTAAAACAGCCTTCAGTATCTGTTGATGTGTTATTTGATGAACTTCAAGCTATTACATTCCAGAGAAAAACAGCCTTAAAGATTGCGGTCTTTAAAGTGTTCAAGTCTCCTTCATTCTCAGCCTACCGAAGTTGTATGTAGTGGGGTTGAAGAACTGCTCTGGGGGGGGCCAGGTGCAGGGCAGGCCTCTGCTCAGGCTGCGGTCATGCACCACGACGTCCAGCAGGGGGCGAGGGGAGACCATCTCCACCACGGGGTCCAGAGACCACACAGCGAAGTAGGGACAGCTGTGGAGAGTCTCTCCCGCTCTGCACAGGTCAAACAGAACAATACAGACAGTCAAGGCTAGTTCACAAGGGACCGTGTTACAAGGTGGTTTAGTTTGGGATATAAACTTCAAATACATATAGATAATTTGGACTATTTATTTGTATAAATTGGGACAAAATCATTTAAAAAAGGTGTGGAAAGATTTAAGGAATGTAATTAATGAAAGATATTTGAACGCATGAAAAAATGTGTTTCTCTCGAGTTCCGCTCAAAGGGTTGAATCACTAAGGCCCCGTCCACACGGTGACGATTTTTTGGGTGAAACCGCTCAAGTCTTGTGTGTTTCGGCCGACCGTCCAGAAGGAGCCGGCGAATCCGGTGCCCGATACCGCACATTTCTGAAACCACCCTCGGAGGTGGTTTCAAATCTATCCGGACCTATGCGGTTTCGTGTTAGGATTCGTGTGGACGCCTGCAACGCCAACGATGACGTCATTGGCCCCCCTACCAGCTGGGGGACGTCAGAGTTGCGTTGTGTTTCGTAGTGTTAAATAAAGCCCTTTGATAAATGTAATTACTAATTGTACATTAAAAAGTATTTCTGCTGAATTGAAAAGGTTGAAGCTCCTCGTGACTGAATGTTTGTATACAGCGTGCAGGCTGTATGCGCGCAGGCTGTATGCGCGCAGGCTGTATGCGCGCAGGCTGTATGCGCGCAGGCTGTATGCGCGCAGGCTTGACGCGCTCCACTTTTTTCCGTGGAGAACCAGCGCCTTGAATATTTACTACAGCGTTTCTACAGCTCGATGCGGTTTAGCAAAGACTCCGTCTTTACGGAGATATCCCTGAACCGCATAAAAGGAAACCGGATCGTTTTCGCCCGTTCCGGCTCCGTGTGGACTGGCCCTGAGAAGGGAGTCATGACAGCGTCAGTCCCAACTGCTGTACCTCAGGGAGTCAGGCATCTGGGCGTGGTACCAGCGGTTGATGTCAAAGACCCCGATGCAGGTGGTGGGCTTCCCCTGACCGTAGGCCTTCACCTGCCAGCTGAAGATGGAGACGCTGGTGTCTGGGGACGCAGCTGAGGGAGGGGAACGCAGAAACAGAAAGCACTGATGAGACGGACGGAAAAGAAAAAAGATAGATGGCCACATGTATACACAGAGAAAGAAGGAAGCATGTCAGGGTCCTGGATTCTCTACGCGCATCCCTCCCAGGTGTACCGCTCATGTGGAATAGGTGAATGGGTGGTCGCTTTTCTGTCTTCTACCTCTGACATATAAACCCTCTACTCTCCATGTGAATGACGGCTGGTTTATTGAATGGTTCTATTGAGGTATTCGCTGCCTGGCTAGGCTATGGTATTCTGCCTTGTGTTTAATAAGTAGTGATGTTATGCCACAGCCTGTGGGCTGACCCTCCTACCCTCGTTCATGCTGTCGTCCCGGTCGGGGTGGGGTCTGAACTTCTCGATGGTCTGACAGCTCAGTAGGCGCGTGTTGGTGGCCTGGGCCCTCAGGGGGAAGGCCGTACCGCTGACATCCTGGCTGTAGCGCTCCTCGCAGTACTCCAGACCCTGGTGACACAGCACAACGATACATTAGAAGACATGAACCCATGCCCTACGACTTATAATAGACAAAAGAAACCTTGTGTGATCTGTAAATCGGTCTCCAACAGGGCCATTAACAGAACCTTACTGAAGGTCCCATCGACATAACAATATTAATTAAAAAGACATGAACTCCCACTGACCTCATAGAGAATCTTTCCAGATGCCATGCATTTCCTCTCACTGAAGGCCAGCTGCAGCAAATGAAGGCTCACCACGTCACCCTCACTACATGGAGAAAGGCATAGGATACAGGATAAGACGAGAAATTACATAACAGACTTTCATTTGGAGTATAGACAAAATGACATCCATTCCCAGAGATATCTGTACTGTGATATCTGATGCGTTATGAATGCCGGACGGTCCGGCTCTCTGGTTGTGGGACTCACAGCTCCTGCGCCGACTGGACTGCCCAGAGATAGCAGCAGTTCCTGGGGTCGTTTTCTGGTTCCTGGAAGGTGAACGCATAGACGGGCACCTGTCCAGCTTCCAACTGGGAATGGTACCTACGGACAAACCCAGAACATGTTTAGCCGTTCACCCGGAACAGAGAAGATGAAAGTAAAGTAAAAGCTAAATCCACATAAATATAAAGTAAAACTAAATTCTGATATTTTTCGGAAATTATCTCAAGGACTTGGGTATAAAATACGGTAGGTCTACGTACTCCTTCTTCAGTGTCTTCATGTTCCACAGCTGCAGGTATCCATCGGCGAAGCCCACGGCGACCTGGTTGGTCCTGGAGATGTACTGCAGGGCGGTGGCCTTGGTGCCGCTGGGCCCGCTGAGCTGCAGACACAGGTGGCGCCCCTGCCTGCCGCTGGCCTCCCTCAGCCGGGGGATCTCCGCCGGGGACTTGGTCACCACCTCCAGGTCTGGGCCGAGGGGGGGGGTCAAGAGACAGCTCAGTCTAAAGTGTGGAACTGATCCATTCAGGCTCGTTACATCATTGGTTGATCATATGGGTGAGGGAACCAGGGCCAAGGATTGACACCAAAAATAAAGGATTGTTTCCGCTTAAAAATAGTACTTAGCATTGTGTAGCATCTTATCCGAGCTATCTTTGTTGTATACAGGGAATGGGCTAACCTAACAATTATGAACATCCTTAGTGTAGCGACAGCAATATATATTTTTTCTCTTTATTCTGACAGATGTTCTTCTGTAAGTCGCTTTGGATAAAAGCGTCTGCTAAATGCCTGAAATGTAAATGTATTCGTTGGGCTCTAATCTCAAACAATTCAAAATGCCAACAATTGACAAAAATACATGTATACATTACATGGTTTAGAGAAGACGCAAACTGTGATTAGCACTTTGATTTAAAACCTTTAACCGGAGCTCCCCTCACCCGAGGCCTCCAGTTCACTCTGACTGCAGGACAGGTCGTCCAGACACAGGTCCACCAGCAGAACGTGACCCAGGTCCGTGACCACGGCGGCGATCCCAAAGAACCAGCGCAGGCTCTGGTGGAGGTGCTGGGTGGTGGTGCTGGCCCCTCCGTAGCTCACCAGTGGCTCGATGGAGGTGATCTGTGGACACAGACAGGATATAGGTCAAACTAAACACTATCACATTTATGAGGCTAGTTGTACTTAGCTCATCCGTTTGAAATGTCCAATCCCCAGACAGCACTAGCCTGTACTTCAGCTCATTTTGAATTTCCCTTCAGTACTAGGTCTGGGTCGGCTGTATGTTAGTGGATTTCTCCGTCTGAATTTTCTGCGTCCAATCAGCAAACAGAGGGAGGGGCTGAGAACAATTACGTTAAAGTCAGCTCTCGTTGACGGACATCTTGACGCACGGTGTTTGGTTTGTTTACAGCCTGCGCGCAACGTGAATCCCGGCCAAACGTTAGAGATTGGTTATGGCAGATCCAATAGTTTTAAACTTAAACAGACACCCGCCTTCAAGTGAGTTAACATTTGTCAATTGAGTAGGACCAGACTCTCTGTAAAGTACGAGAGTCTGGTAGGACCAGGCTAAGACAGCACCACCTTAGATGTATTCATGTCGATTACATATTTCATTGCATATACATGATAGATTTCACGCCATCTTACCCGGCCCGGTATGACCACGGCCTTGACGACCCGGGACAGTCCGAGGTCGTAGAGACACAGCATGCTGCCCTCGACCTCCTCCAGACCGACCAGCAGCCCTGACCTGGGGCAGCCACATGGAGATCAGAACTAGGCATCAGGGACATGGGAAACTCAGGAATCACCAAGTTACGAGTTCAGTTACGAGTTCAGGAGTAGACCCGCAACCTCGCAGGAGCAGCCATCAACATGGACAATGAGATCACACAACTTGAAATCGGTGCTACAAACTAAAGGGAGATGAAGGGAGTCCCTCTGAGAAGAGCGCCTGACCTTTTGAGCCAGCTGAAGTCCCGGGCAGCGAGGATGTTGGGTGGATGGTCCCCTTCCCCGCTGAAGCAGTAGGCAGACAGACGCACCCCTGTGGCCGCATCGACCACCTCCAGCTGGGGGCCGCAGGACAGCCAGGCCACCCCGCCACGCCCTGCACACGGGGAGGGAGAAGGAGTCGCACGGGGGTCAGACTACGGCTTCTTGTATTAAAACAACTTTAGAATGGATACGGTTTGACCTTACTTTATAATTGAGTTAAGCATCTATTTTAGTTTTTCTTAGAACTACTTTGTATTTTTTATTATTGTATTATATTATATCCTGCGTCTTCCACTGCTGCTGTGCTGTAACACAGGAGTCTCCCCTCCGGGGGATTAAACAAGTTTTAACTTAACTAAATTTGAATACAATGTGCATTATTTTAAAATCAAAGCACTGACTTCAATCCCATCTGTACGTGTAAAGCGAAGAGGCCCAGCTGACCGTTGGCAGTACAGAGAATACAGAACGACGTAGTGGCTGTTCGTGTGATCTTACCGACTGTGAACTTCCCCTGCAGCACTGAGTCCAGGATGATCTCATCCTCGCCGAGAGCCTGGATGGTCACTCCTGGGAAGGGCACCAGGTTGCTGGTGACCTGAGCGCTCAGGTCCAGCATCTTTTACTGCACACACAGACAAAGACATGGTGGCACTCAGAGGTAATAATACAACTAAGAGAAAGACACACTCCACTGTCCATTATCTCATCTAACGTTAAGATATTAAATGATACCTATCATAACACTGCACTACAGGCGAGTACTACATAGACAGGAAGAAATATTATTTAAATTAGACTCTGATTTTAGAAAATGCTGTGCGAAAAATTTAAGGACTTCATAACACTATAATATAACACTGCCTCGACGTTCTAGTAAGGGTAGTTATTAGTTTACACTCAAAGCAAGCATGACAGCTGTAGAGGAGTCAAAAGCTGGATCAACACTGCCTGCCACTTTCAAACCCGATTTGGCAGCTTTATCAACACGTAATAATAGAGGAGTGTCAAAGCCTTCCAGACAGGGCAGCTGTGTTGTAAACAGGCCTGGTAATCATCGTCTGGAGGAGCGCGACTAAAACTGCTCTCATCTGCTCAAACCTAAAACACAGTGTACTTTTGCAATGCTTCGTCTATACATCAATCTCCACTATAATGACAAAATGTTGCTCATCCACTTGATAGAAAAACCTACAGGTTTTAGGTAAACGCTGCAATGAAAGTTCTAGGCGGCCACCCTTCCACTGAGATGTAAGGGAAAACTGAACACTACCGCCCTCTGCGTCCACAGTGGAGAACAACAGGAACGGTTTAAAGTAAAATCCCGCGCAGCGCAGAGCATGACACCCGGTGAACCACATGGCAGGAGAAAGGTCTTGTTGACATTTCCATTTTAGAAAATCAAATGAAGCCCCATACATAATGTCATTAAGACAAAACTCGCATGCAAACTATTTTTAAACTTTATCCTCTCCACTCCAGTGACATAAACCATAATGATTTCGTATCGTTATGAACTACATGGACCACAGTGGGTGCTTAAAACCATCGGATACATGGCAGGTTTAATAAAAAAAAACATCGAAACTGCAGAACTTAAAAAAACAAAATAGTTGCAGGCGATGAGTTCAACTCGGCGTTTGGATGTTTTATAACATCAGCTGTATTCTTACAAATCCCACCGATCAGCATCCAGTCCCTTTCACCCCAGCATCCATGAGAGCCTCAAACTAAACACACAGACTACAACACCAGCCTCTGATCTACACGAATGGCCAAGTGCACCAGACAGTGTGAATGTGAACACATCTATGACAGATTTACGGTTAGTCCAGTCCGTTTCAGACCCCACAGAATGAACCGACACCACATTTGAGTGGCAGGTCTCACTGTCACGGCACAAGGTCATGTTGAGGACCACGACACCCCCACCTGGACACCCCACAGGTTTCCTCCACCTCATCTCCATGTGGTCCTGACCCCGGGGGTGTCTGTCTGAGGACAGCTCCACAGCTCTGGACGCATCGGGGAGTCACGTTGTCATGCTAGCGCTAGCTACCTAGCTACCAGCTACCTCACCATTGCGCCAGGTCGGGTCTTTACGGAAGCCCCCGAGCAGGTAGATGCAGACCAGGGTGCTTATATCAACACTGACAGAGGTAGGGTTCCCCATTTTGGGGGTGTAGCGGGGTGTTAGATTAATACGAGGCTCGGTTTGGTCCGGGCTGCGTGATGGAGGGAGCAGCTAGCCGCTAGCCACTAGCCTTACCTGTCTGTTGACGCCGGAGTCGGACTGAATTAGGAGCTTCTTTACGGTCCGGAGAGTCCACCGGGTACCGGTCATAGTCCGCGAACACCCGGAGCTTCACCTCAAATGTCTCCACGTCCTGGACAAACAACACGGTCTCTGATAGCGAAGAGTAGCTCTTGATGTCAGAGCTTCAGCTTCAGAGCAAGCGCCATTTCCAGTGGAAAAAAAATTCTCGCGAGAGGAGAGACGCACTTTCCAAAGTCCCGCTCAAGTCACAGCAAGACAACGCGAGAGGAGAGACGCACTTTCCAAAGTCCCGCTCACGTTAGCCGCGTCACAACAAGACAACGCGAGAGGAGAGACGCACTTCACCAAAGTCCCTCCTCCGTCTCTTGATTGGCCGAGGCGGAGGCACTCCTCACCGCTCAGATAGCGGCCAAACGATCCTGCAGGGGGCGCTGCACAACAGTTCACAACCTGACAATACACCATGAGATGTTTGTTTTATTTTATAAGGCTACAGCTTAGACGGCTTTATGTGTGTCGGAGTTTAGACACACACCCAAAAGCCTCTGCAGGTATCTTTCTCTCTACTGTAGAGAAAGACACAGTGGACGTAAAAATCAATTAGAAACATTTGTAAGTGTACACTTTTATTAAAACCTACACGTTATACAATTATAACCCTACTAGATGGGATTTATTTGGCTGACAGCAGTTGGTGGTCCAATATTGTTGTGCAATATTATAAAAACTCAGTTTTTAGTTTCAAGGAAACGACTAATTCATGTAAAGCAATGTTGGTCCAATCCGTGTTAATTGAATAGTAGAGATGAGTCTTCTGGGCGAGGCGTGGCCAGGTAGGCTTCAGGGGGCGTGGCCAGGAAAGGTGTAGCCTGCAGGGGGCGGAGCCTCGAACAAAACAAGTTTCGCTGAAACTTAATTTTTTACATTTTTTTCATTAAATAAAGGAAGGGCATCGGTCTTCTTCGGAGCACACACCCGCACGTTACCTTTCACTTTTTAAGAATCACAGGTATAATGAAAACTAACTAATTAGGTCCTATTAATCTACTACTCGTGAACAGGTGGTTAACTCACATTCCTTCCCGATTATTATTATTTTTTTAGTTTTGTCAGAAGGGAGAATGGCAGACAGGAGTAGACACCCGGAGGATGATGGTTATACCGACCGTAGGACACACGAAACACCGAAATCTGAGTTCGACAGAGACCGAACCAGGAGAGAGTTCCACGGGTCCGACGTGCCCCATGCTGACAGACACGGCCGAGACGAAGCACCCTCGAGAGGGTAAGACCCTCCTGGTGGTGAAAACTCGTACAGATCAGTTCGATGTGTCTGGTCTTAATCTCGTATTGCATACATTTATATTATTTCTCATCAAACGTGTTGTTTCTTGCAGGTCTCAGGAGACTCCAGTCTTTCCTTTTAAAGAAGAGTATGACGACCACAGACAGGCGCTCTACAACCTCAGATTCATCTTATCCAGCAGAGGCGAGTGGACCTTCCGTGAATGATGCTGGCAGAATTGTATCATAAAGTTAGGCCATAGGACATTTCAACTTTAAAATAGACGTGTTTAACTATTTAATACGATAATACGTCCAACAACATTCTTGATAAATCAAAACTAGGTAAATTGGTCTTCTTGGTATGAACAATATAAATCAAGATACTTGTATTGAGCAGGAGTTTAAATATATATTCCCTTTCAGAAAGACATCAAACCTGGTTCCATTCCTTGTCTGTAAAATCCTTTATTTTCTATTTAACTCATAGTAAGCCTAGAAACTCTAACCCTCGGAGGAACCCTAGGTTCCTCCTAGTGATTGCTAGCTATCTTTGTTGTACACAGGGAATGGGTTAACCTAGTGATTGTTAGTGCTTGGCGCTTGGTTCTATGAACATCCTTACTGTACCGACAGAGATATATTGTCGTTTCTCTTCCTCCTGACAAATGTTCTTATTGTAAGTGGCTTTGGATAAAAGCGTCTGCTAAACGCCCTCAATGTAAACGTCAACCCCTTCCCCACCCGCTGCTCTCCCGGTCCAGGTCTCTGCCAGATCCTGGAGGTCTTCGTGAACCTGCTGCTGGTCATCTGTGCGGGGGTCCCCTACAGCAACAAAGGGGGCTACGTGGACCTAGCGAGCCTGGGCTCCCTGTACCACTACTACTACGGCGGCGCCAACGCCTTCACCGGGACGGACATCGCCCGCGTGAAGGAGCTGGACGTGATGTTCCACCAGCTGAAGACGCCCCCCTACGCCTTCACCATGGCCTGCGGGGGGGCCCTGATGGCCTACGCCTGCGGCCTGCTGGCTCTGGGGGTGTTCCGGATGTTCTACCGCTGCCCCCCCC
Organism: Gadus macrocephalus; assembly: GCF_031168955.1. Lineage (NCBI taxonomy): Eukaryota > Metazoa > Chordata > Actinopteri > Gadiformes > Gadidae > Gadus > Gadus macrocephalus. The sequence continues at coordinate 1,935,491 of NC_082395.1, read as the reverse complement.
TGCTGCTGGGCGAGGCCCTGCTGAACGCCCTCATCGGGCTGGGCTACATCCCCTCCCTGGCCTTCTACTTCATCAAGCTGAAGGAGACGTACGACAGCCCGGTGTGTAAGGAGAGGGAGAGGATGTACGCCAGTAAGGGCCACGAGGGCTTCAAGTGCCAGTACAACGGGGCCGACATCGCGGGGGGGCTCTTTGGGGTTCTGGGCGTGGCGGTCTTCCCCGTAGGGGCGGTGTTGGCCATCCGGGCGTTCAGGTCGGTACGGCAGAGGAGACGCTCGAAGGAGTCAAGGGATGGCCCTCGACCGGAGGAGAGAGGTAACTACGTCTGAGGAGAGGAGAGGAGAGGAGAGGAGAGGAGAGGAGGTGCTCTGGAGGAGAGGTCACCACGTCTGGGACGCAGTACTGAGAAGGAGGAGAGTGGAGGTTGTTACAGAGAACAAAGCGCACACAGATCAACACCATTATGCATCTATTTTAAATTGTAATAACTTTCTTAGTTCATGTTTTATAATTCAATTTTATGTTTGTTTATATTATTGCTGTTGTTGTGGTATCGGTGCCGTTTCTGAGCCCTTCCTTATGTTACTGTTCATCATGTTTACTGTGACGTCCCTGGTGAATCAATTCTTTAAGAGTTTTATGATTGATCTGGAGAGTAAATCCTTTCTCACACAACAGAATCGATAATGCTGAAGGGAACAATGCAGGGACTTTTCTAATAGTTATTTTGTTAATAAACATTGCCACCTTATTAAGTCATTGTCAACCTTCTTTTGGAACGTCAAATCCAATATGCTGAATCACACGTTGGGAATGACTACAGGGTAATCCAAAAAGGAATTCTGTATACACAATGAAGGTATTTCATGATGCATGTATTTGTATTACTTGGCTTAAATGTAAAGCCTTATCTACGTAATACAGCCTTCTAAAAGTGAAGGATGGCAGCATCCAATACATCCCCTTCAATGAGGTATAGCTGAAACTGCAATTTATTCACCATAAAAATTGTACCTTCATGCTGGAATGAACCAGAGTACACTCATCAGAAGAAAACAGCAGACTGCTCAGTATGACAGGTGGTTCATGTTTTAATGCTTCACAAGAAACAAAGGTGGAATGTGCCGATGTAGATGCATTGATCTGACTAACTAAGGCTTTTTTGGTCGTACATGTCATTCCCCTTCCAGACATGTTCTGAATGCTGCAGCTAAGCAACGTAGCATATAGAACTCTTCATTGGCAAAGTGTGACTCGTCTTTCAAGACTGCTGCTCAGAAATCAAACATGGCAGACGATGCAATCTTCTTTACACACACACACACGTGCACTGACATGAGCACACACACACACACACACACACACACACACACACACACGTACGTACATACACATAGATATGACGTGCACACCATAATTCACTTTTTCTTATAAGAAGTATAAGAAATATATATTTTATGTTGTAGGTAAGGTAGCGCAAAACAAAAATACATACATAGAGATGACAATTTGCATATTTATGTAAGGGAATTTATGTAAGGCGCACAATAATCAGGTCAAATAAAACAAGTCCTTTCTTTCGGCATTTACTAAGGTTTGCAGTGAAGGAAATGCAATGAAAGTGAAAATGTTCGAGGTGTGCAAATGTGTGCAAAGTCGCTCCACGGTGGAAGGACCCTGGCAGAACGAATGCAACTCATGTGTGAGAACGTATCTCAAAGGTAGGGAATTGTTCTTACAAACTCATGTTTCCTGCAGGAAGGCGCTCTTGTGAATCACTACTACACGGTATTGTGCTTCGTTGTCTCGAAGCAACATGAGAAGCGTCGCCCTCCTCGTCATATGTGAAAGAGTTCGTGAAAGAGTTCCAGAATGAATCTGTGATACGGAAAACCATCCTAACTGTGATTAACTCGCTGCTGAGAATCCCTTACACATAGTTCACTCATGTTATCTCAATAAATGTATTAATTTTGATATAGATTCTGTTATGATTTGATTAATCAGCACACAATACAAATTGCAAACAAATAGCACAATTTTGAGCGATTTCTAAACCCGATGAACATATTGTGTTAACAATATTCTGTTCCATAGGTTCATAAAAATGGTCTCTTCATATGAATCCCGCGTTGGCTACATTCTCTTTAAAAGGACATGATATGTTCAGCAGAGACTGTGCATATTAGGAAATTAACACTGATAAATATATACATGACTTTGAATATAATCCTTTTTTTCTAAATACAAAGTGCTTTGAACAGTGTGAAATATATTGTGTTGAGGATGCTTTGAAATTAAAAATAAGGCTTAAGGACCCAGTCCTAGTTAGATAAATTGTGGTCATAAGGTGGAAAGATGAGAGACAAATACTAAAATTATAATTCATAATGTAACTGGTAAGTGGACCATTTACATTATTGTTTGAAACCTCCAGCCGACAACAACAGAACGCTAAGGCCACTACACTACGATTTTGTACTGGCAAATTAAAATGTGTATCGGTAAGTAATCAACAGTATTTGGCACGATTGAGCTGTTAAGCAATGGTATGTCCCCACTAATGTAGGTAGTAAAGTCATTATAGTTGGTAATAGGTTGCCAATATGCTTGGTAAGATATTCCATAAGGACTTAAGTATAGTATGGTTGACATCTAAGTACATGCAGAGAGTTATCAGCCTCTAACTCAAATAGACGTAATACTAGTGTCAGAACATCACACCTTTCATAAGAAGAGTATCAGTTCTATAACAGATGGCTGTCAGCAGGTTAGATCTGAAGTAGCAGTTTACAGTATCGATCGGTTGGTTTGAGCCCCTCTGGTCGACGCGAACCCTGCTACCCTCACCTGTCCTCTGAAACGAAGGAACCTCTCACCAGAAAACAGACGTGGCTCTTTGGAACACGTGTAAAACAGCCCAGTATGACGATGAACCAAAATAAACTCATTCCACGACTGCAGCTCCTGTCAGTTCCTTACTAGTATCTCAGCCATGGATCGACTCTAACTTAAATGCAGTGCTTCTGTGTTTTTAATGAGTGAGGTACCAATATTAAGATGGTACTTGTTTGTCACTCATTAATAGTTAGTTACTCTGTACACCTCTGACACACTGTTGGGGCGGTCTCAAGGTGGCCCACACACGTCGATCTGTGAGACGGGAGATCTCCCCAGATCTGAAGAGGCACATGTAAAATACCATTGTTCTTCTCTCGCTCAACAGTAATGAAACACCTGGCCATCCGCCGAGAGGTGCTGTGAAAGCACTGCACCTACCTCTATCCATATCTTAAAAACATCAGCATTGTAATCCCAGTGGTACCAGAGTTGATGGTGAATAAAGATTTCAGTTCCACTCCCCCACCTGAATTGGTGTGGGGTGGAACAGGTTTCAGTACTCTTAAAGCTATGGCTCACTCTGCCTGTAAACTCCAGTTGTAAATATATGTTCCTCACACCCAAGAATAACTTAATGTATTCTTCACTAATCAACACCTTTATCACACACTACATTTTTTTCAAACTTACGTTGGATTTATAGAACTCAATGAATACAGATATTTGTTTTAATCTCTTGTCTGTGTTTTGGCTGCTTGATTGAAACTCCAAACTGGATTATTTGATTCAGAGCTGAATGCTGAAACCATCTCTGGCACCTTTTGTCATCACAGATTACTTGACTTAGTCCAATAAATTACAAGCTATTTATTCTTCTATTTCTGTTATTTGATGAATTGGTTAATTTTTTACACTTTTGCATTTGTAAATGTTTCTGATCAACCAATGTGTGCAATTATTTTAACTTCCTATTTAGTTTTACCTCTTTATGCTCGGTTAAAACCTTCCGTTGCATCGTGTTGTTCCAAGTGTTCCATCCACCAACCGCACCCATATACTCTCTCGTATGTCAACCTCACCCAGTCACTCTCTCGTATGTGCAAATTTCCTTGGCAATAAAATATTTCTAATTCTGATTATGAAGTGAAGAGTTACTTTGCAGAACTGAGAGACCAGAAACACCCAGCAAGGCTTTAAGGGCTCTTCTGTCTGACCCTCACTGCTGTACCTGGTGTGGGTCGGCCAGTATACAGTCAGACCATCGTTCCTCTGCTGCCACAAGACGAGGCGGGAAGCTCTGGAGAACAAAGTCCAGTGTTGGACCGGCCATGTAACGCTTTTGAGCCTCTGCGGTAGGCACTTTATCCTCTCCTCTCCGGTCCGGCATCCCTTGGGGAAGGACGTTCCAGACCAACAACGTGTGTTTTGTTCACGCGCCATAAACTTACTTTACAAGTAAAGGGAAATGTTGCTGATATTTTTTGCTATGTTTGATCAATGTACTCAAGTCGAACGTGTCCTGAAATGATGTCCCACTCTCTCTATATATATAATATAGCCAGCATTCTTTCCACAATGGACCTTCATGGAAAGTGGACGCCACTTCAACACGTTCTAGTTCTTTAACCTACTTCCTGTCGCCGCTGCCGTTGTGAGTCGAGCTCCCAGCAGACGCTCCTCTGCCCTGCAGTCCCCCCGGCGGCCGCTAGAGGGGGCTGTGGGACCGTCCCTCTAGAGCGCCGTGTCGTACACCTCCTGCCGAGCGGGGCCGGCCAGCGGGACCAGGCCGGGGGCCCGGGCGTGGGGGGGGTCCCAGACCGGGTCCCTGGCGGGGGGGGCCGTGGAGGGGCCCGGGGCCCCCGGCACCCCGGGGCCCTGGGCCCTCAGCTGCTCGCGCACCGCCTGCTCCAGGCCCGGGGGCACCACCAGCTGGTCCTCGGGGTCCGGCTGGGCCGGGGCGGTGAAGTAGCCCGACTTCTTCCTGGGGGCCTCCAGGGCCACCTCGATGAGGTTGTGGCTGTCCTGGGGGGCCACCACCGAGCCGTTGGGCAGCTTCTTGGCCCCCAGGCTGGAGGCGGAGGGGGACTTCTTCAGGCAGGCCCCACCCCGGCCGCACACGGCCAGCAGGCAGCCGTTGGTGGCCGACACCACCACGCTGTTCTGCCGCCGCACCTTCCCCCGCTGGCCGGAGCGCTCCGCGGCCCCCGGCCGCAGCTGGAAGGCGCAGCAGTGGATGTCCGCCTCAACCTCCATCCGGCGGCCGTTGGCGGTCACCCCGTCCAGCGGCCCCTCGTCGTCGCTGTCCAGCCCGTTGTCCGAGAGCCCCCCGGGGAAGTGCGCCGCGCTGGAGGGGGGCTGGCGCTGGAACAGCAGGGGGCCGCCGCCGCCGCCGGGCCCCCTGGCCGGGGCCCCCAGGGGCCCTCCCCCCTGTGGGGGGGCCGGGTGCAGGCTGCAGAGCCTCTCAGGCCGCGCGGCGGGGGGACCGGGCGGAGGCGGCTCCTGGGGGCCCGCCTCGCTGCCCGGCTCCGAGGTCCGAGGCTCTGCGCCGTTGCCGCCGCCGCCGCCGCCGCCGCCGGGGTGAGGGGCGGGCGGGCCCTCGGCCCCCGGGGTCACCGGCGTTGAGGACCCCAGGGGGGGGGGGCGGGGGGGCTGGCCGGGCGGCGCCCCCGTCGGTGGCGGGGGGGTGCGGGCGGCAGCAGGTGCAGCTGTCCTCCCCGAGGTTCAGCGCCACCACCAGCGCCCCCAAGTTGTCGCGGCAGCCGTAGCTCTGCGCCAGCGAGCACAGCTTCCTGGCGGCGGCGGCGGGGTCCGCGGCGGTCTGCGCCGTGCGGACCGCCTCCCGGGGCGAGACCCTCTGGAACAGCGCGCGGTTGCCCAGGATGAGGAAGCGGTCCTGGGAGCAGAGGCGCTCGGTGTGCACCCAGGGGTCCGGCAGCACCCAGGGGGAGAGGTAGGAGCAGCCTAGCAGCCGGGAGCAGCCCGTCACCCCGCTCACCTTGTTGTCCTGCGGGGGAACAGAGCACAGTCCGTATTATCGGCCGATATTAGGCATTTTTCAAACTATTCGGTATCGGCATTTATAATGGCCGATAAATGAATATTAAAAAAAAGTTTGTCCACCAGAGGGCGCTCTAACGCCCCAAACCCGCTGATTCAGCCAGAGCCAGAGCCCGACGGAGATCGACGGAGATCATCGGTGTTGTTCATGTGTGCAAGTGTGTTCATGGTAAGTTGGCAACTGTCAATAACAATTAAAAGAACATCCCCATCAATTCTCTAAAGTCGATAAGCATGACTTAATTCATTACAACCATGTCCAGTTTTGCTGTTGTTACGTGTTAGCTGAGAGTGAAAAGGATTTAAAGGATAACTACAAATAACCAATGTTAGGGAAATCTCTTTGTTTTGTTGCGCGTTTCTTGATTTTTTAATATATATATATATATATATATATATATATATATATATATATCGGCCGATATATCGGCATATCGGATTTTTAAATCACAAAATATTTGTATCGGTATCGGCCTTAAAAATCCTATATCGGTCGGGCTCCGTACCAGGGCAGCCTCCGATTGGCTTGCGGGGCACAACGCGGGACCCGTTACCTCGGTGATGATGGACTTGCCGTTCTTCACCCTCTCCATCTCCTCGGGGCAGCTCTCCAAGGTGAGGACCTTGGAGAGGACTAGGGGCCGGCCGTCGCGGCACAGCACGGCCTGGCAGCTGCCCACGTTGGCCACGGTCAGCCGCAGGTGGCCCCCCCCGGGGTCCGAGGGCTCCCGGTGGATGTAACAGAGCAGGGCGGAGGCCCCCAGCTTCTGGCCCGCCATGCCCAGCTTCCTGTCCCCGGAACAGCCAACAGGGTCGGTACCACCGTCACATTCAGACGCTTTCACCCAGAGCCACTCACAATATCTGATTTGTTTTCGCGTCATGCCACAAGTCAGTGGCCCATCCCACACAGGATCACAAGACACCGATATAACTACACAAAGAGTGTAGTACATGCACAATCACAATACACTCTACTCAATAAGTACATTACAAAAAAATACATTAGGCAGGAAGTACATTTTTTCAGAAGAAGTATAGTACATTAAGGATGCTCATAGAACTAAGTGCCAAGTAACAATCACTAGGTTAACCCATTCCCCGTGTACAACAGAGACAGCTAGGGTAAGATGCTACAAGATGCATACTATTTGAGCACTATAGTGAGTACTATCTTTAAGATTAACACCGTGTGTTGCAACGCCCAGGTATGGAGCGATCCTGTCCCCGTGAGGCGAGGGCGTGTGCGTCTCCTCACCTGTGTGAGGTGAGGAAGGTGTTGCTCATGTACACGCGGTCCACGCTGGAGTGCTGCAGCTCCTCCGACAGCACGTCTCCCATGGTGCACTGCAGCAGGCGGGGCACTTCCTCGTTGCGGTCGCCGTCGAAGAGGCCGTAAACCGCGCCCAGCCCGTCTCCGAAGCGGTCCATGGCGAGAACGGACACACACAGCCTGAGCCAGAGAGAGAGAGGTTAGCATCTCTACTGAGGCTAGACGTACGGTCACAGAACGGACACACACAGCCTGAGCCAGAGAGGGGGTTAGCATCTCTACTGAGGCTAGACGTACGGTCACAGAACGGACACACACAGCCTGAGCCAGAGAGGGGGTTAGCATCTCTACTGAGGCTAGACGTACGGTCACAGAACGGACACACACAGCCTGAGCCAGAGAGAGAGGTTAGCATCTCTACTGAGGCTAGACGTACGGTCACAGAACGGACACACACAGCCTGAGCCAGAGAGGGGGTTAGCATCTCTACTGAGGCTAGACGTACGGTCACAGAACGGACACACACAGCCTGAGCCAGAGAGGGGGTTAGCATCTCTACTGAGGCTAGACGTACGGTCACAGAACGGACACACACAGCCTGAGCCAGAGAGGGGGTTAGCATCTCTACTGAGGCTAGACGTACGGTCACAGAACGGACACACACAGCCTGAGCCAGAGAGGGGGTTAGCATCTCTACTGAGGCTAGACGTACGGTCACAGAACGGACACACACAGCCTGAGCCAGAGAGGGGGTTAGCATCTCTACTGAGGCTAGACGTACGGTACATATATTTATGCACACACACACACACACACACACACACACACACACACACACACACACACACACACACACACACACACACACACACACACACACACACACACACACACACACAGATGGACAGAAAGGGCTTGGAACTTAATTGTGTGTGCACATGTATTGTTATTATTTTTTATCTTATTGTTGTCGTGCTGTCCTGTTCTGCGTGTGCCCTTGACACTGTAGGATGACCTTGAGGATGAGTTAGTGTTGTTCTGTTATCGTTGTTAGTGCAGAGCTCACTTGTTCCTCTGACCGCTGGTCTCTGAGTAGCCGTGGCTCCACAGGGCGGGGGCCCCCCCCGCGGCCCCCCCGGCCCTCTGGTCCAGCTTCAGGGTGGTGATGTGGCTGCACACGGACACAGTGGGGGGGCATGGTCAACCTGAAGCCTGAATCATAGAGGTGGGGGGGGGGGGGGGGGGGGGTAGTGGTCCTGTGGTGTGTGTGTGTGATGTAGAGGTCCTGGGGGGGTTGTAGTGGTCCTGGGGGGGTTGTAGTGGTCCTGGGGGGGCTGTAGTGGTCCTGGGGGGGTTGTAGTGGTCCTGGGGGCGCTGTAGTGGTCCTGGGGGGGTTGTAGTGGTCCTGGGGGGGCTGTAGTGGTCCTGGGGGGGCTGTAGTGGTCCTGGGGGGTTGGGGGCTGTAGTGGTCCTGGGGGGGGGGGGGGGGGCTGTAGTGGTCCTGGGGGGTTGGGGGTGTTCCTCACCTGAAGAGGTTGAGGGTCTTGGGCTCCAGAACCAGGCTGCTGTTCCCCGTCAGGTCCAGCTCCTGGAGGGAGGGGGGCAGCGGGTCGGACAGCACCACCTCACTCAGCTCGTTACCACTCAGGTCCACGTACTGCGCACACACAAGGAGACACACACACACACACACACACACACACACACACAGAGACACGCACACACACACACACACACACACACACACACACACACACACACACACACAGAGACACGCACACACACACACACACACACACACACACACACACACACACACACACACACACACACAGAGACACGCACACACACACACACACACACACACACACACACACACACACACACACACACACACAGAGACACGCACACACACACACACACACACACACACACACACACACACACACACACACACACACACACACACACACACACACACACACAGACACACACACACACACACACACACACACACACACACAGACACACACACACAGAGACACACACACACACAGAGACACACATGTGCACGCAAGCACACTCACACACACACACACACACACACACACAGGACAAGCCAATTATTATTTGTGAATTCGTCAGGGATTGAGGGGTTCAAGTAAAGAATCCAGGCCGTTGGGTTGGCTGGTCACAGTTCGGGATGTATCGGACGGTTCATTTGCCTCACAGATTTCGGACAAAATGTAATTTTGTTAGAAATAAACATAAGATATAGTTATGGCTGACCCAGCAGGGCTCGAGACTAACATCTTCTACTTGTGCCACTGGGGCCACTAACCTTTGTGTTTGGTGGCACCCTAAAAGATTTGGTTGCACCCTGTTTCCCGCTGCTCTGTCTATTAACTAGTCACGCGTCTAACTCGAGAGCCGTGGAGTCGACACCTCAGCCCTGACGAAGAGCTGATGGTGGAGGAGACACTGGAGAGCCTGGAGGACCTGCTTCACATGAGTCTCCTCGTCACGGGACGAGACGAGCATAACGAACCGGTTCAAGAGGTCCCTGAACACGTTGTCCACCAGCTGACCCTGAATCCCCGCTGGAGCACGGGTGAGGCCTCGAGGCATCACGAGGGACTCGTACAGACCACTGGGAGCATAGGGCGGCCTTCCACTCATCTGCCGCCCCTCTCCTCACCAGATGATCGTTCTTTCTGAGGGAGGCCGAGTGCTGTGAGTCTCTCTGCTCAGCCCCCGATCGCCCGAGGCATTAGCTGCTAATGGCTCGGGCGAGGGAACCCGATGAAGTCCCTGAGCTAACCCCCGATCCATAAAGCCCTCATCAGCCCAAGAGTGCACCAACACCGGGGGGAGTCAGGTAGTGGAGGAGGTACCGAGCTGAGCCTGAGAGAGATGAACAGAGGCTCACCGGAGCCCTCCTCTTCACAGGTGTGATGGGCAGCAGACTGCCCTCTCTGGACGGGAGGAAGAACAAGATCTCTCTCTCTCTGTCTCTCTCTCTCTCTCTCTCTCTCTCTCTCTCTCTCTCTCTCTCTCTCTGAACCGAAGCAGGGATTTTGTGAACCGTTCCACCCCTACAATCCATACAAACATACACACACTACCAACAACACACTCTGCTTGTTCACGCGTGTGTTCACACGCGTGTGCGTACACGTGTACGTGTCCGATGGTGTGTCGTCCGGGGGGAGATGCTGACCTTGATCTCGGGCAGGCTGAGGATCTCGGGGAAGGTGCTGAGGAGGTTGCTATGGGCGACCAGCGTGTGCAGCCTGGGGCAGCGGGCCACGGTGGAAGGGATGCTCCTCAGACGGTTCCCGCTCAGGTTCAGCTCCTCCAGCTGCTCCAGCCTGCTTAGCTTACTGCCACACACAGACAGACAGGAGTCAATCCAGGGGCCAGACAGAGGGGCCCGACCCCAGGGGCCAGACAGAGGGGCCAGCACCAGGGTAACCCCACGGAGCCAGACCCAGGCTACAGCACGTGGGAGGGCGGCATGTGGCTGAGGAGGTACAGCGGGTTGGCTGGGAACCAGAGGGTTGCTAGTTTGATCCCCGGAGTGTCGAGGTGTCCCTGAGCGAGGCATCGCACCCTGACTGCTCCTGACCAGCTGGCTGTCGCCCTGCGTGGCTGACTCCGCCGTCAGTGGGTGAATGTGTGCATGAATGGGTGAGTGTTAGGAAATATTGTACAGCGCTTTGAGTGGCCACTGGTTAGAAAAGCACGGTATAAATGCAGTATATTTACCATTCGCTAAGCCTGGTTTACCAGTTCAATGCCCACGTGTGGCTACAGAGGGCGGTTACTGTAGCAGTGCAACAGGTTTGATGTGGGTTAGTTATAGACAGATTCTAGATCTGAATAGAATAGAATAGAATAGAATAGAATAGAATAGAAGCCTATTATATTCTATTATATTATATTCTAGACAGATTCTAGGTCTGGCTTTCTGACTAGAACCTGTGTTTGGGAGAGGCCGCGAGTCTTCCTTCAACGTTCCGATCATCAGTCGGCCTCCCTGCGGTTTAAAGCAGGAGGCCTGTCATCGTTAGCAAACCAGCTCATTAAAAAGGAAACGCGTTTCCTGGTGCAAGCGTCTCCAGAGCACCTGGCGGGGAAGGAGAGCAGCTGGTTGTAGGCGAGGTGGAGGACCCGGAGGCGCGGGTGGCCCACCAGCAGTCCCCCCACGCTCTCGCTCAGGTTGTTTCCCGTCAGGTACAACTCCTGCAGCGTGCTGAGGCTCTCCTCTGATTGGCTGCTGGGGGGGATCGTCTCCAGCGTATTGGCTGACACGTTTAGGTATTTCAAGCTGAGATAGAGGAAAAGAAAAGAGAGAAAGAGTCGGGATTAGTTAGAGAGTGAGAGAGTGGGTGTGAGGTTGAATCTTAGGAGAAGGCTTTACAGTATTAATGCTTAAGGTATAGTTTAAATAGGACATACTAGTATAGTAGTGTCCTTAAAAGATTGGATGATTTGGACTTTGCAAAAATATGCCTTTCTTAACTTTTCTAAACACTATTGTGGTTTGCCTTCATTATTAATTAAATTAAGGTCTACTGTAAAACACGGTAGAATTGTTTCCCTATTCAGGTCTCCACTGTGAATCCTTAGAAGGTCGTACAGATAGAGAGACCTCCCTCAGAGTAGGGACTGAGTGATCAGTGGTGAGGACCATTGAAGGCTGCCACTACATTAGAGGACCGTAGCTTCTGATCCTAATGGACGAGGCTGGGATCTCCCACAGTAAACAGCAGGGAGCCTAAAGCTCATGTTACTGCCTTCCACAAGCCAGCGTTCAACACTCATTATCCGATTTAGCACACACACAGTTCAGCAACATCAGTTAGTTCTGACATATCTGGAGCTGAGAAAGAAAATTGGGAGGAGGAGGAGGAGGAGGAAGAGGAGGAGGAACAGAGATGAGGAGGAGGAGGAGGAGGAGGAGACAGGGAGGAGGAGGAATAACAGAGATGAGGAGGAGGAGGAGGAGGAGGAGGAACAGAGATGAGGAGGAGGAGGAGGAGGAGGAGGAGGAGGAGGAGGAGGAGGAGGAGGAGGAACAGGGAGGAGGAACAGAGATGAGGAGGAGGAGGAACAGGGAGGAGGAACAGAGATGAGGAGGAGGAGGAGGAGGAGGAGACAGGGAGGAGGAGGAGGAGGAGGAGGAGACAGGGAGGAGGGGGAGGAGGGGGAGGAGGAGGAGGAGGAGAGGAGGAGGAGGAACAGGGAGGAGGAGGAGGAGGAGGAGGAAGAACAGAGAGGAGGAGGAAGAACAGAGAGGAGGAGGAGGAGGAGGAGGAGGAGGAGGAGGAACAGAGATGAGGAGGAGGAGGGAGGAGGAGGAGGAGGAGGAGGAGGAGGGGGAGGAGGAGGAGGAAGAACAGATATGAGGAGGAGGAGGAGGAGGAGGAGGAACCGGGATGAGGAGGAGGAGGAACAGGGAGGAGGAGGAACACAGGGAGGAAGAGGCCTACTTCAGGGCCTTGCAGAAGAGGCTGTGGGGCAGCCTGCTGAGCCGGTTGTGCTGGAGGTCCAGCGCCTCCAGGGGGACGTGGTCCAGCAGCTCAGGGAGCGCCTGCAGGAGGTTGTTCCCCGCCAGCAGCCTCCTCAGACTCATGCTGTTCAGTAACCTGTCAGAGGCCCACGGTCAGAGGGAAGAGCACCTCCACTCCAGAGCTCAGTACACACCCTGGTGCACAACTGACAGACTTAATAATGTTATATGATATTTTGTTTATTCACGGTTAATAAACCTTTGGCCCCTTCACCCAGACAGAGAGATCTTGGTCTTAAGGAGCAGGTAGGGGTTAGGGATCTAGATCAGGGAATGCTGCCGGCAGGCCGCAGACGTTGAACCCGGAACCTTTGGGCCGAGTCTATCCTCCTCTTTAACGAGTGGTGGATGTTAGTGGATATGGCTCATCACCCCTTCACCGCTTTGGCCCTCAATGACCAACCAGTTTCAGCTCTGAGTCCCAGTGGCCCCTACCTGTTCAGCCTACTGAACAATATGGTCGTACCAAGGCCTGTTAAACAGACTGGGACTGACTGGGACTGACTGGGACTGAATGGGACAGACTGGGACTGACTGGGACAGACTGGGACTGACTGGGACTGACTACATTTGGACTGGGTTGTCTCATTATGATGACTGATCTACTGGTTATTGGGTGGTTATTTGTGCCAACGTCAGTCGTGCCACCTCTGATGACTGAACGCAGGTGTTTGTAAACCTGCAGCCCTCACGTCCACCTTCTGCCCTCCAGCACAATCCAATACTAATGACTGTGCAGAGGTAGGGGGCACTGATAGAGACTTCTGCTCTCGGAGCTCAAAGGTCGGAGCGGGAGGTCGCCCACCAAACACTGAAGTGTGATCGCACAACGGGCACCTGGACGGGAGTTCTGTCAGCGCGTTGTGGGCGATGTCCAGCACCTCCATCTTCCTGCTGTCACACACCCAGTCCGGAAGGTACTCCAACTGGTTCCTGCAAACGCACACACACACACACACACACACACACAGAGATGCACGCACACACACACACACACACATATACGGACACATACAAAGAAAGACACACATACCGACACACACACACACAAACACACACGCACATACACAAACACATAAACACAAGCACATACGCAAACACGCACGCACACACAAACACGCACATACACAAATACATAAACACAAGCACACACACACACACACACACACACACACACACACACACACACACACACACACACACACACACACACACACACACACACACACACACACACACACACACACACTAAGAGCTGGGTCTTCATAAAGTCACAAGATACATATATAATATAGTGGTTATAGGAATAACCACAACACCTACTCTTTTGAATTCATATACATTAAAGCACTTAAATGCAAACATTGTGGACGTTAAGTGTTACTCATAATGTTTTGCGTAATGCTCATGGTAAAGGCCCTCATAATGTCTCTGACACTGGGAATGTTTTGCCTGGGGGAAACTTCATACCTCTATTAAAATAAAACATGTATTTCTAACCAATCGAGCCAGAACTCACCGTGATAGGTCCAAGTTGGTCAGCTGGTTGGGGACAGGGTAGATGTTGACCATGTTGAGGCCTAAGAGCAGATAAAGATGCTTATAAATCCGATTTTGTCCGAAAAACATTTCCCCTGCCTCTGTTGAACAGTAACCAACGTCCTTCAGATGCAGTGAATGTTAAAGTTAAGTCAAGCTACCCTTTATCGTCCCCTTTTGGTTGAAATTCTTTGTCTGTTTTTAACCCATCCGGGAGCCGGCGAACACATGGGGGCACACCGGCACAGCCGGGGCAGTGGGCAGCCGCAGGGCAGCACCCGGGGGTCTCAGGTGCCTTGCTCAAGGGGCACCTCATCCGCTACACTACTACCCCCCGTCCCGTCCCCCGTCCACGTTATATTCAACCCGGCCACCCTCAGCTTACCGGTCTCAACTCTTTAACCAGTAGACCAAGGACGCCCCGTGGAGAACCCACTGGACCCGGCCCCTGGCCCCCCTGGCCCCCTTGGCCCCCCTGGCCCCAGTGTTGCCAGATTGGGCCTGATTTCCTGCCCAATCTGGCAACCCTGGGTGCAGCGTGCTGCACCCAGGGTTGCCAGATTGGGCGGGAAATCGGGCCCAATCTGGCAACACTGCCTGGCCGTCCTGGCTGGGGGTCCCAGGCCCCACTGGCCCCGCTGGCTGGGGGCCCCACTGGCCCCACCTGGCTGGGGGCCCCACTGGCCCCACCTGGCTGAGGGCCCCACTGGCCCCACCTGGCTGGGGGCCCCACTGGCCCCACCTGGCTGGGGGCCCCACTGGCCCCACCTGGCTGAGGGCCCCACTGGCCCCACCTGGCTGAGGGCCCCACTGGCCCCACCTGGCTGAGGGCCCCACTGGCCCCACCTGGCTGGGGGCCCCACTGGCCCCACCTGGCTGGGGGCCCCACTGGCCCCACCTGGCTGAGGGCCCCACTGGCCCCACCTGGCTGAGGGCCCCACTGGCCCCACCTGGCTGAGGGCCCCTGCTCTGCTGGACTCACGGTTGCTGGCGGCCTGCAGCGTCCGTAGGCCGAGCCCGCTCAGGGTGAGCGTCTGCAGGCGGTTGCGCTGGCAGTGCAGCGTCTCCAGGCTGCCGAGGGGGCTCAGGTCCAGCGAGGCCAGGCCGTTGTCCCTCAGGTCCAGCTGGGTCACGTGACCTATGACCTCGGGGCTCTCGCTGGTCACCCAGCGCAGCCCGTTCAGACTGCAGGGGGAGAGCACACAGGTGTTCACTAGCACAGTGGTCCTCAAGTGGGGGTACTTTGGAGTACCGCAGGGGGGGGCACAGTTACTTAAAAAATAAGAAAAATGTGAATTTTCAATTTTTTTCTCACCACGAGCAAGTCTCAATTCTGAACGATAGAAAATATAAAATCGAGAAAAAGGACAAGTGGTTGAAACATAGATCGGAAAACACGGAAAAAGGAGAATCTGTGAAAAATAAAACGCGTCGAGAAACACCAAAATGTCGTCGGTTTCGGGGGGGGGGGGGGGTATTGTAATGGGGTTCAGCTGTACACGCTCTGACTCTCCCCAGGTGTTGTGCTTCCTTGGTGGGGAGAGTTAGCCAACAGTTGCATGAAGCAGAGGCCCACGTTTCTCACTAAATAAAGAGTATTTGCACCCTTTTAATGTTCATGTTTATACACATACATTATATATGTTCATTCCATTTTTCTTGTCTTATCAAATTTGTTTTGTGCCAGTGAGGGGGCACTTGGCTGATAAATATTTCAGACGGGGTACACGAGTAGGAAAGGTTTGGGAACCACTGCGCTAGCATATCCACACACATACTGAGACGCGTGCGGGGTCAGGGAGGGGCTCTTTGCTCTGGGGGGGGGGGGGGGTAGGGTTACAGGGACGTCCTAAAGGCAAGGCAAGGCAAGGCAACTTTATTTATATAGC